>NC_091758.1:27008124-27243124 GCF_043380555.1 Nothobranchius furzeri
TCCAAAAACCTGAGCGGGACACGCTCACGTTAGAGGTTTTTGCCCTTGGGGAGGAGGCCCAAGCACTTTTGCATGGAAGCTTGTTAAAACTCTCTGGAGATTACAGACACATTTAAATAGGATTTTTATGATGTATAATTTTTTTGTCTTTTATGACTGAGCTGTTTTGTGAGACCAAGACATTTTTTATCAAACATAGAGCAGAACAACTGCTTCTTCAGAGTTTGAGGATTTGAAACACAAAGCTGGAGCAGAACTCCCAACCAGAGTTTTATAGACAATGAGTATACTTGAATCTGGGAGAAGTCAGAGAAACCACAGTTATGCCGCCAGGGCCGTGGCTTCCATCTTGTGGAGGATCCTCCCCCTCATCTGGAAGCTGTTCAATGTTTCTCCAGATGTGGCTGTCTGATTCCTCTAATGATGTGCTGGAGCAGGAGGCGTATGGGGGAATGGGAAGTTAGAACGAACTCAAACCAGTCTTTGAGCCTTTGTGTTTACTAAATTTAGTTCTGATTTGATCTTTTTAGCAGTTGAACAAAGTTTTTAGTTGAGTTACTTTTTAAAGTTTTGCCTTTGAGCCATTTTAGTCATTTTCCTAATAAATGTAATGTGTGCTGATACAAATCAAATAAAGTCAAGTTCTTAAGTGATGTTGTTTGTTTTAGTTTTTTCAGTCCTGCAGTCAAACTGGAATTTCCTCATGAGCACATCTGGAATAAGCATGATTCAGTTTGTAAAATAACATTAGCTTAAACAGCAGGTGACTTTGACTTGGTCATCCTCCAGGTTGCACAGCTGTCTGGCATAAGCTGTACAAGCACGGAAAAGAAAGCACGGACACGGTGCAAGATCGCAAACAGCTTTTGTTGTAAGCTCGTGGATCTTGTTGGACGTCTTTGGCTCAGTGTCTGGGAAGCTGTTGCAAATGCCCTGTCTTTAATCTACAATAGAATAAAACAAAAGGGTGTTTTGTAGCTGATGTGGTTCAGGAATTATATTTGTTCAGACTGTTTATTACTTAAAATAATGGTTTAATTGGTGTGTTTTATATTAGAATGAATCTTCAGCATGCAAGAGAGGAGGTTCCCCTAAAGAAAGGCGGGGTTTTCTCCCCGGGGTTCTGAGCTAAGATGTGTTATGTAACGGATCCAGAGTTTCTCGTCCTCTTGGTGAAGTTTGGACTGACATGAGCGGATCATTCAGCCGTGCGTCTGCATTTCCACGAATAAAAAAGTCGTGTCGATTACTTTAATTTAATTTTTTTTGGCCAAATATTCAAAGTTAATTTAGACTCCTGACGCCAGATGTCAGTTTTATTGGGTGATGTTTAACCCTGAAAGTTTTCGGCCAGAAGAAGAAAAGTAGGAGTTTGCGTTTTACCAAATCAGACGCGCGGTGATGGGGAGCGGCGCAAGCAGGGGGAAGAAAGTCGCGCCGTGTGTTACAAACTTGACCAACACTGGACCAGGTGTTGCTTCATCCAAACTTGACAGAGGTCCGTTTAAAAACATCAAAACTCGAACCGCTTTGCGGAATGCGCGGAGCCGTGAGCATCCGGACAGCTTCACCAAAAGACATGGCTCGGACTTCTCTGGAGACGAGGATGGCGCAGTTCTGGCAGATGAAGAAAATCGAAATGGGTTTTTTGTTAAGATATCTCCTCCAAAAAGAACTTTTCTCAGATCTAAAACATACGGACTGTGTCATTTTAGCCAAGAAGACTCCGAGGACGCGATCGGTTCTTCTAAACGGTCAGAGGAGCCACGTCCTGCTGCGTCAAAGGACGTAAATAAGAGGAGGCAACACACACCTGGGGCCTCCATTCAGCAAGATGTAAGCTCTTTCATTGTATAATAAACATGTAAAAATAAAGTATTTTTAACTGTAAATGTTTTTTTACAGATGTTATCAGGGAAATTTCTGGAGAGTGTGCCTACGCCAGAAAAACAGTAAGTAGAAATCTGGTGAGCGTCCTGTCACAGTGTCCCGATTGATCATGCGCCCTGGCTACTTGGTCAAGGGGGGTGTCCCGTTGGCTGACTGGTTAGCGCGCGTGACTCTCACCCGGGAGTCTGGGGATCGGCCCTCGTTTCTCCACCTTGCCACTTCCTTGCTTGGTGGAGTAAAAACGAAACGTCATCAGATCAAGTTCACTCCAAGGGGATCACAATACCAAGACAGAAGCCTGTCAGTGTGCAGATTGGATGTGTCAGTACTGTCAAACAAAAGCAGGAAAAACCCACATTTACTCCATAAAACAATCTGGTGTTTTCACATGGATTGTTTGCTTTTAATCAACAGGTTAATCCACTCTTGCAGGACTTCTAGCTGCTGCCATAATCCTTCCCTTGCCACGCCAGTCATCCTGTATGACGGATCAGAAGAGGAGCTGATGGATGCTATTGAAAAAGAGTTTAGCTGACAGTTCAGTGTATTCGTGAGTCACGAAGCACAGTACCAGCCATGTTTGAGCACAACAGAAACATGAACAGATGGCTCTGTTAGTGCTGACCCGGTGTGTTCGCCGACAGGCCTCCACGGCTTGTTGTTTGGGAAAGCAAGTTGATATGTCATCCATATTATTCCTGCCGGTCTCCCTCACAGTGTGCGTTTCTGTTACTTATTACCAGAGGTGTGACCAAGTCACTGCTTTGCAAGTCACAAGTAAGTCACAAGTCTTTCCAGTCAAGTCTCGAGTCAAGTCCAAGATAGCCAAGTCCAAGTCGTGTCTGAAGTAAATAATGTGGAAGTCCAAGTCAAGTCCTTAACTTTGCATTTTCAAGTCATAATCATGTCATCTGTCCAACTTTAATTTAATGACAATGATAATAAATAAATTCCAGAATTAAAGCTTCTTAAAGCTTTATTTATTTGCTCAAACAAGCAGAAAGTGCAACTGAAATCGATTATAAACAAAGTGCTGCTGCATTTAGCAGAACAAGATCACACCCAGAATGAAGAATGATTTATGATTTTTGTCCATGTCGTGCCACTTTTGTGTTAAAATATCAAGTCATCATCAAGTCAACAGATGCAAGTCGATTCAAGTCGCAAGTCATTGGCGTTCAAGTCCGAGTCAAGTCGTAAGTCTTTATAGATTTAATCAAGTCAAGTCAGAAGTCATTAAAATAATTACTCTAATCTGACTCGAGTCCAAGTCATGTGACTCAAGTCCACACCTCTGCTTATTACTTACATCATTATAACTTGTCTGCTAATATTTGAAGACCAACTTAACTTTCAATACATTTGCAGTGTAGTACAAATTATTGCCTTGTGAGTGGGTTTCTATGGGGAAAAAACCTCTGGCGCTACTGTTTCAGGAAGTAGAAGTTAGTCGAAAGAGAGAGGAGCGGAAAAAAGCCAGATCTGGAGATTTATTTCCTGATTTTCTGACATCTCGCCACTGATTGGTTAACAGCAAAGCGACTACCTCTGACTTGGTTCACTTTGCAACTTAGATGTTTTATCTACAAAAATAACAAAAGCCTGAAGGATGTCTGCCATGTTGTTGAGTTGCTAATGCTAACGGTTAGCTTCTTCTAGCTGAGACGTTCTCTCCCCCGGATGCTAAATCAATAACAGCCTTCCTCGTTGCAATACAAGATGGGCGAATTAACGTTAATAAAGTTATTAGTGTGCCGTAGATCTGTGGGGCTTTTTCTGACCAGAGCATTTCCCTGTGTTTTCTATCGGCGGCTAATCTAGCAAACAGGGAAAGAAGACTATTTTCAGGTTTGAAAAATAAAAAAGTTTCTCAGTGAACTTGCTCTTTAAACAAGATTTCAGAGTTTTCTGGCTGCTTTAAACCTTCAGTTTGGGATGGTACAGGAGCTCTTTTTGACCGTGCTAAAGATATCTCGAGAACCAGGATTTAAATGTAAATGTTTATTTAAGGTTTCCTTCCTGACCACACTTCCTGAACTCATGAAGAAGGAATGTAGCACCAGAGAAACGAGTCATATAGCGCCGCTGCATTTCTGCTGACAAAATTCAGCCATTATTAAAGACAAAAATACAAACATGGATGTTTGTTTTGCACGTGTCCTTTAAAAAGTACAGTTCAAAGATAAAATGACAGCTTTTAACTTTTTTTGCTGGTTGTGGGTTAAACAAGTAATATTCTAATAATCAGCATCACACAGAAAAACTTCCCAACAGCTTATTTAATTGCACCACTTAAATGAATGCCTGGTTACAGTTTTTGTTAGCAGACTTTACAAAATAAAATTTCTATATGTAAAACTAAATAAAAACACCATAAATTATTCCACAATGTATTTTTTCTTTTCTTTTTTACAAATTAAAATGGTCAAACTCTGGTAAGAAACATAAAATCTTGCACTCTTTTTGGCATTTAAGATGATTCCTAACTAATATTCTGCTTCTTGGAAGGCCTGTAGAAAGAAATCCTCTTCTGTAGAGCCTTGAGAAGTTTTGGAGGTAGAAGAGGAAGCTGATTTCTCAGCTTCTCTGAGTTTCTCACATTCTTTGCAATGTAATCCTCACAAATCCTGTATGCAGGGAAAACAAAATGAACCCATCAAAAACTTTAGGAGAGAAATTTCTATTTTTAGGAACACAACCAACAAATCTAGAGATTTTAACCATCCTTTTGAAGTCTAATTCACTTGAACACTTGAATAAAGTAGCATGTGTGCACTACACTACTTAAAGCAATTTTTTTATGTGCAGTTTTTTTTATTTTGACTACTACTCTCCTTTGTATGTTAACAAATGGGAGGTTTTTACCTAAAAAGAGGATACGGTTGCATCTGGAAAACAAGTGCTTCATTGCAATGACCCTGAAACAAAAACATAAAAAATAGTTCTGTCAGAGTGTACGATGGTATATAAGTTCACTCGGATAAAAGAGGAGGAAAGGGTTTTTTTGTATTCCAGTGTTGAGATAAAAGTCAAAATAGTGTTTCTAGAAAAAAAATCGTGTTATTAGCCTGGCTTTCCACCGGATGTGTAAGCGCCTTGTAAAGTCTCCAAACTGAACTACACATCAAATAGCCGCCAGTACAGTCAGTGAGTTTGTTTCCAGCTGGTGTGCAGTGGCACATCCCAAAACAACAGTGTTATAGCTAATTTACATGCCAGCGTTCTGTCCGATCACCATACATTGTCAGACTGGTATACGCGTATTCCAGTCTGACAGCACATGTACATTGTCAGATCATCATACATTTTTTAAGCTGTATGGCACTTTGATAGGCATATTTACCTATCAGATACTTTGTTTAGAACAACCATATGACACCCTGATCGGCCATTTTAGCATCATGCACTTTTTTAAACAATAGTGTGACACCCTGACTTGTTAATTTGATATAGTTGAAAGATTTATTTTCTAACGTTTTTCAGAATTAGAAGGTGGTAAAATAATAATTCAGTAAAAATCTGTTCATTTTTTGGAATGGTAAAACATTATGAACACAATCGACAAACATTTTTCTCATACTTTGCTGTCTGTATGCTGAACTGAAAGCACCTCAGAACATTGCAAAGGTTTAGATGAATGTGCATGCATGCACGTTTGCATAAACTGCATGTATGCAGCTCTGATATGTACGGTGCTCTGTCAGAACACCGGGTTTGTTTTTTATAATATGCTTCCAGATCAAAATAATGCTCATCGCTGCAGATATGACCAGGAAAAGAAAGCATCTGTCAAATTTCAAGATTAGACACGTGCAGATTTATATTTAAAAAAAAAAAGTCATAACCTGTGATGCCTCCTTGGTGAAGGTAAAAAAAAAAGATAATAAACCAGTTCTTTTGGATGCTTTCAGCCATCTTTGTGACCAGATGTCCCTCTTTGTGCGGCACAGTCCTGCATTTTCATTACTTTTCTCACATCTCGCAAATTGAAACTCTTGTCCAGCATTATTGACAGTTTCCTGTTTCGAGTTTCAATCTCACATAAACTGTGTGGAGAAAGCTACCCGTCGCTGTCAATCAAACAAGGAGGCGGGACTTTGTCGCAGGTCTGGAGTGCGTGGAGTGCACACTCAAACCACCAAAACAGAAGCGATAGCAAGCACGGAGGACAGATGACTGTGCTGGAGAAAATGATGTCAGAATAAAGACTTGTGGGTTAAAAGAGCTCAGAGAGACTGATAGTCTTTGTGATGTTTCTCAGAGTCATTTGTCTTGTCACGGTGCAGAGTCCAATATGAAATGGAACAGAAAATCCGAGAGCCACATAAAACATGTTGGTCAGAAGCAGGTTTCCCAGTAATAAGTCAGGTCCATGCTAAAACCCAAAGGACGTTCTAACATAGACAAGGTGCTGGGCTTGTGTTGTTTCAGATACACACAAGCTAAACCATTTCAAAGCAAATTAAAGAAATAATGGGAGAATCAAATGGAAGCCTTTATTACTGGGGATGCCAGTATCGGTATCAGTAAAAGTTAACCGATACTAATGCAGTTGCCTGAAATGGGCTTCGCTGTAACTTGTCATTTCTGTTCACCTAATATTATAGTTTGGGGATCATTTCTATTAATATATTTTATTTTTTATCTACCTCACAGTCTTTTCCTGTTGAAAGCAGAGAAGAAAATTAAACATGTATCCCAATTCATTGCATTTTTTTGTGTGTTAGAAGTATCAGTATCGGTAATCGGTATCGGCGAATACTCAGATCCAAGTATCGGTATCATATCGGTTTTGAAAAAAAGTGGTCTCGTTGCATTCCTATTTATTACATATTCCCAGAATTTTGAGGGGAAAAAGTAACTCTAATGAAGAAAGAAGAAGAAAATATCATTTCTATAGCGCCTATAATGAACCCTGCTATCAGAGTAAATCTGATTTTTTCAGAGATTAAAATCAGTTATGCTTTTTTCTCTTTCCTATTTACTAGAAGAGATTTGTTGTCATTTAAAAAAATGTTTTTGTTTCTGAATTAAGAAGAAAAAAATTCAAATTAATAAGGATTTTTTTATTGGAAATTTTATTAAATAAATCCTAAAAATGTCACAGGTACTTTTACTGCCATTCTGTAGTGAAAAATATTTAATGAAAACTCTGAAAAGCTGCTTAAACCTGCACTTTTTTTTTGTGGACCTAACTATATTTGTAAAATAAGTTAATGCATTGTACCAGAGTTGGCCACTGGAAAGCTGGGGTTGAACCATCGACATATAAATACTGGACAATTCATTTCCATAGGCTCCAACAACACGTTTTTGAAGAAAATTGGGAGGTGGCCACCACCGCCATTTTGACCGTGTCACAGGTTCCGTCAAGCCCAGACAATTCCACAAAAGGGAAGAGAGGTGGGGCTGTAAGGCTGGGATCAACTGACGACACCCGGTCGAACTAGCTACAAGCTAACCTGAAGCTAACCCAAAGCTAATGCAGAGGTGGGAGCTAAGCTAACGGAGGTAGCAACCTAGCTACAACCGGAGTTAACTGTGCACAACACCAGAGCTTCTGAGTCAGAGATACGCCGGGCTGACCGCTGGGTAAAACCGGGTGGAACACAGAGGTCTCCGAGACCCCCACAAGCTGGCAGCCGCACAGCAGACAAGCGCCGCTGCGATCTGAGATGCGCAGAGCTGCCGCTGGGGAGAACCGGGTGGAAAGGTTTCCATCCCAGAGCTCCACAAGCTGGCAGCCCGCGCAGCAGACAGAATCCGCGATCAGACAGATGCGCCGAGCTGCGGGAAGGGGAGAAACGGGTGGAAAACAGAGGTCTCCCGAGAGCTCCACAAGCCGATAGTCGGAACCCAGCTCCACCAACATGTTATATTTCAACCCATTTTCTAAAGTGCAGCATTATGTTAAATGCACTGGGTTTTACCCTATTACATTTAAATTTCATGGTTAAACAGTACATGTTAAAATCTAAGCTCAGCTCGGCAGTGACCTAAAATACATAAATATAATTTTACTTACTGAAAAAAATGAAGTGGAGACTCCTTGGACGCTCTATTAGTGCAATTAATGCCACAGCAAGTCATTTTGTCCAACAATTGCACAAATAATATCCAAAAAGAATACACAAACACAGAGACTCAAAAACAGTTTCCAGGCCAGACCGAGGCTCTACTGAGGCCTTTCCACGGAGCTAGCTCTGTGGTCACGTGGGTCTGATGTTCATTAATTATACAGAATTTTAGGCTTTTAATACACTTAAACAGAAGAGTGAGAAAAAAATTCACCCCCCTCAGAGTTGTCATGAGTGTAAACTAGATAATTTAAACCAAAAACATGTTTTGGTACCAGGCTGTAAACATGTTTATTTCTGCTGTGAAATTGGTATTTTTAACATCGGAATCAATAAGGATTTGCTCGCTTCTGACACCAGCCCCCAGCGGATGAGAGTGGAACTGCAATTTTTGGTATTTCCAGGTTGGCTTCAATTTTTGAGGCACATTGTGGGGGCTTGGGTTGAACAAAATAACCTCGAGGAGCTTGACGTGTAATGATCATACTCACGGTGTCAACGAGGAGGATGTAGTCACAGCTTCCACCAAAAACAATCACATCAAAGTCTTTGCCTGAACAAGCCGTGTGCCACAACCTTAGACACAGAAAGCAGTTCAGTATAATATATTTCCACAATCTTAACAAGGAATAACTTAAGTCTAAATGTAAAAGCTACTACCTCTGCTTATGCTTGAAAGGATGCTCAAACTCTCTCCATTTCTTTTTTTCAGCATCAAACAGCCACCCATCACCTAAAGACAAAGTCCTTTTATTTAAAAAAAAAGAAGACATCAAATGAGTAAAAACAAGAGGGTACATTGCCTTACTCATTGGTTTGCAGTCTACACTGAGACCTCCAAACAGGAACATGGCTGTGTCTGACACTGTTGTGAGCGTATGCCAGGATCGGCCGACTGGCAGGTTGGACAAAGGGACTCTACAAAACATATTTGCATTGATGTCAATAACATCACATCAAGCAAAAACATGGCAGCTCCTTATATGTTTACATACATTTCTGACCATGTCCACGTTTCAAGATCAAGACAATGAATGTCACTCGTTCTGGTTTCCTGCAAAAAAGAGAACGTCATATTGGGATTTCCTACATTGGCACATAAAGACTTGCGTTATGTTGCAGACTTCTCACCATGACCCTGCCTCCGCAAATGTATCCTTTAGAACCAAGTGTGGCGCCGGCGTGAGCTGCCCGTGGAGCGGGGGGACGGCCCTGCGAGCCAAGTGGATTGAGATCTATTAGTAGAACGCTCCAACTCATGATTTGGAAGCACAATGTTCAGAGTGAAGCTCTTACATGAGTCTGTGGTTCACTCCAACTCATTTGAATAGGGTCAAATATGTGAACTTCATTATTCCATCCCCAAAACATGTCTTCCACCTGAAAATGTAAAGAATGTTTTTGTGTTTGTCTTTTTTAACAAATGCAAAGGCTTTTAAGATCGTTTTACGAATAATGCTTTTTATTTTTTAAATATCATCAATTACCCAAGACGTTTCATCTAAAATGAAGCTTCTGTTCCTGCTATTCATTTCACTCAGGATTTTGTGTCCATATCCTCCAAAATAGATGAGCCTGGAAGTTAGAAAAAAAAACTATCACAACCAACAAACAGCAAAAAGAAGCAGCTCTGCAAAGTTTAATCTCCAGGTGAACCAACAAGGTCGAATTTTTGGACAAATGGTAACCGATCTCATTTTTTACACTTGTGAACAAACTAACATTTAGAAGTAATTAGAACCAATCTGATTAATAAGTAGCAACAATTTCTCCTTCAAGGTCACACACCTTCCATTATAAACCCAGCAGGACAGTTTGTCTCGGGGTGAAGGAGCAGAGCCGAACTCCTGTAGGATCTTCTTCCACGTATATTTTCCATCCATCAGGTCAACGCAGTACATCTGTTCAAAGTAAATAAATAAATAAATGAAGCTTAGCACCGATGTGCTCACTTGGTTCAGTTAGGCTGTCCCCATCTCTGCCAGTCTTTAAGAGTCGCCTAAAAACACACCTCCTCCGCTTGGCGTTTCCTGAATATGTTTGATTTTGGCCCTCTTTAATGTTGAATTTATTTCACAGTTTTCATTGGTTCACTCAATCCATTGTTTTACACATTTGTCCCGTACCAGAATGTTTCACCTATTTTGTAATTTGTATTTTGTAATTTGAATTGCTTTTATTTTTGATTTATTCCATACATTTACCTTCAACTGAACCATGTTCAGTGCTTTGGGCTTCCTGACAGGGTTGCGGAAGGCGCTTTATAAATAAAGCTTTGATTGATTGATTGATGTGAAAATGTTGGCCAATATCGATATTAAAAACCGTTGTTATATGGGATAACCAATATTTACCGATATTACATTAACTCATTCACTGCCAGTCGTTTCCTGACCAGAAAAGCCCTTCACTGCCAGCGTTTTTCAGCGTTTTCACTGCTTTTTAAAGAGTCACAGAACGTTACGCTCTATGATGATGTCAATGCCTAAACTACCAAAACAAATTGTAGACTCACCTCTTACATCCGGAAGAATCCACACGTTTCAAGCCTTATCCGTTCCTTAATAATGTGTTGTCGAATTGTGATCGGCAGAAGCTTTTCCAGTTCACGCCTCACTTTTTTTTTACAGCAGCGGTTCTAAACGATCTAACACATGGATTTTCTGCTTCCTGGTCACGTGACGTGTGATGTACACGGATGAAGATCGGCTTTAGAGATGTGATGTTTGTTCTCACGGTGCGGGGGCTCGTTCCGACGCCCACACAGTAAAAAAATGCAAATGACAACCTTAGTTGTCATTGGCAGTGAATGAGTTAATATAGGAAGGGATGTAAGAAGATAATGACACACAGAAAAATTGCAAGATTTTAGGTTCAAATATTAAATAGATTTATAAAAGCAGTTTATAGATTTTTTTTATTGAGGATTTACATGCAAACATTTACTTAATTTGTTTTTTGTGCGGTGCAATTCAAAGTCCGACTGCTAGACGGCAGCAGTTACCAACTTCATTTTGACGTAACAAGATTTTAACATTTGACCCTCGTTTTTCAATTAGTTCAGTCTAAAAAATGATTGATATTGGCTGATTTTTAGTATCTCAATATATCCAATCATCTCTCTTGCACTTAGTTATGTATTGTATCGCCAGATTCTTGCCAAGACACACCCCTAAAAATACTTACACCACTCATTTACGCTTCTGAGATGATCACCATCACCATCAGATGACTGAACAATTGAGCATTATCACTACCCCCCACTCTCTCTAAAACATACACGAACGGCAATAAGATGGAAAAAAAATATTGGTTAATATCAACCCAATGTTACTTATAGGACCGATACCGATACTGATCCTGATATATCATGCACCCCTAATTAAAACAGAACTGTCTGTAGATGTGTGCAGCATTTATTTGTACTATGGCATGCAGTTACTCTAAAGCATAATTCTCACACCTGATTGGTCTGTCCGTTGTCATCACAACCTCCGAATATGTACATGTTTCCATTAAGCGAAGAGCTGCAGCTTCCAGACATGGAAGGAGGGACTTGACCTGTCATGTGGAACACCTCCCTTAAAGAAATAGGAAAACAACATACTGGCATTCACTTGTAACATGAATGTTGGATAAAGTTATGAAATAGAAATATTTGGAAATAATTTATTCTTACCATATTCCCCTCTCTAAGTCGTACACCCAGATCTCATCACTGGGAAGGAAAATCTCCTCATCACCAACCGACTGCAAATAAATAATAGTAAAACTATTAAAGGCCAGTGTACTAAAGGACATTTAATGTTCTTAACATCATTGGTATTATTTATGTGCATGCTACTTCCTCTGCACTACTACTACTACTACTACTACTGCTACTTCTATTTAGACTCTTCCTGTGTTTTACTTATCTGGTTTCTTGGACTTCTTTAAACGTAACAAGGCAAAACCACTGGTATATTTCTGTATTCAAAGTTGATTCGTATTAGTAACATTGGTTTTTACTTGTTTAGCATGGATGAGGCCATTTATTTAATCATATGTGCCAAAGGTTAACTATATACACAGGTTGTGTCGACCAGACACCAGAAGGTGGCGATAATGACTATCTCTTAACTTGTCCAGTATCTTTATTACAAGACGCAAGGCCTTGTTTTTGTTGTAAATTAAAAATGTGAAAACTTACTACTAGTGTGGCATCTGACCAGAGGAACTTCCTGGTTAAATAAAGGTTTAAAAGGAATCAGTTTCTTTATTGAATTTTTATTTATAAAAGTAGTGTTCCCTAGCTTTTAGTGCTTATCTGTTGTTGAAAATGGTTATTTCTTGTGATTGTTTCAGCATTTTACAAAGAAAATTTCAAATGTATGCTAAGTTTAAATTATGCTGGTGAAGGTTCTCAGTCATCCAGGTCATGGTAATCCAAAGGGGTTTGAATGAAGACAACTGGACTTCTTGGGTTTCTTGAAAAGCCGTAGCTCAGGACCAGAGAATGTGGCTGTTGTGTCCTTGGGCAAGACACTCAATCCTCACCTCTGTCATTGCACCCCAGGGCAGCTGTGGCTACATCGTAGCTCATCTCCACCAGTGGGTGAATGTGAATGGGTGAATGACTGTGTTATAAAGTGCCTTGGGGTGTTGTAGAACCCAAAGAAGGCCATTCACCATCTTGAAGACGTTTCTAATCCGAGAAACTTTGTCAATTCTCACTGAAATATGGCTACAAACTGTAGCTGTCTGTTGTTGCTTAATGAGTAGAAACTACCTATGAATGCCCCTCCTCCCTTCTGCCTGGGGAGGTTGTTGAAGTCATTAGGTCCTATTGGTGGGAATGGTTGTTTTAATTAGATGCAGGAGGGTGTGACCTAGACTAAAACTCTTTTGGAATTAGGTTTAACGTTTAGGAGCTGAAAAGGTGAAACCTGAGGCCTCCTCCTCTGTTTTATGTCAGTCTTTCTTGGTTGATATAGATAGCTTCATTCATTCCAACCCCTTTGGCTAAAAGTAAATACAAGTTATTTGCAAAAACAAATTACTCTGTTTCTATTAATTTTCAAATAATGCATCTTAGTATTATTTGTTTCAGCTGACAACATTTTTGTTTAAATATAATTTTATCTGTTTTTGCAAATGGATTCTTCAAATAATAATCAAACATGCATAATTGCTTAATTACAGAATTAACAAATTGTAGTTTTGCTACCTTACATTGCTTCAGCAGCAACTCAATAAAATTCATGTTGATTTCATTGTACTTTTTTATGCTTGAAAAACTTTATTTTTTAAAGAGCAAGTCACCCCCTACCAGAGTATTACTCCACTCCCACTTCCTGTTTGAAAAATGCAACAAATGTTGTTGCCTAGCAGACCAAGAGGGCGGAGCCGCTAACAAATACACACACACACACACACACACACACACGCATGCTCACAACGACATTGTGACATCATGTGGTACCAGCTAACGTTCTAGGGTACCTTTTAGCCAATAGCGATGGCAGATTTAAATTCAAATGCAGTGCAGTTTTTAACTGACAACGGCACAACACTGACAGTTTTAGGCAGAAATTTTAAATTTTCTCGAAAAAGCACTAAAGTGCAAAACTATTGACTTCACGTGTCTGCAGCACGATTAGACACATTTATATAGTTTATCAGAAAAAAAGTTGATTTGGGGGTGACCTGCTCTTTAAGAAAACATTACCAGTTGTCATATTTTGTTTCTAAATATACGCAGAAACTGATAATATTGTGTTTTGGCGTTGACTTAAATATTATTTGAGTTTGTTTTGAAAAGAAATGAACAATTGAAAACAGAATAATAGCATGACTCCCAAAGAAATCCTCCTTCATGCTGAATAAAAGGGAACAACACTGCTCCTAGAGGACAAATACTCCAATGCAAGCTTCAACATGTACGTATTTTGATTTTCCACCCATTGTCTGTGCCTCGGATTTGTCTTGAAAGCACGATTGGTTGCATATTTGTGTGTTTTCCCTCACCATGTAGCCTCCCCACACATACAGCAGGTTGTCCAGCGCCACGGCCGTGTGTCCGCTCCTCTCCCGGGCCACCAGCTCGGAGCAGTGCCTCTCTAAAGCAGCGGGGTCCATTATAACCGTCAGCTGTCCGAAGACGGAGGAAACGGACGGAGACACGTTTCTGCAAAAGTTGACACCGTATGTCGATGGTTGGCACAAGAACTGGAATAAACTCATATTTGATTGGTGTCATTCTAAAGTAAAATATAAACGAATCGCAACACAAAAAAATGTTTTAGTATTCTTACATTTTTTTGCGATTTAGCTGTAATCATCTAAAGGTTAGGATATAAAACTTGCAGGCATACTCACAGACTAAAGTACGCTTGCTGGTGGCGTATCTGTTTCTCATGCTGTCAAATTCAAAGTCTTTGTGCCTTGAATGCTAAAAACAACAAATTCATTGGGGATAACGTCAGCTGTATAAACACGGCTACAAAATAAAATACAACTTCCGGTTCTACGCTTAACTTTAAATTCCAAATTAATATTCACAATTATATATTAAAAAACTGCTGTAAAATACTTTTAAAGCTAGTTCACATTGAATGAGAAAGTTTCAGACTATGTACTTTGAAATCTAATGTGACTTTCGAAATAAACTTGTTTAACAACCACGTGTTTATTTGATGGGGGTTCCCAAGTGATTCTTGACAAGAGGCTTCAGGCTTGTGATTGCAGCTAAGAACCAACTCAAACAAGAACCAAAAGAGCCACTGTTGGCTCCTAACCTGCATTGATATGGAGTAGCTCTCGCCTCTGTAAATTTGCTGGGCTGCGGCTCCAATTAATTTTTGTTTTTTCTCATTCCAGTTGCCTGAAACTGAGCAATACTTCGTTAAGCAGTTCAAAAAATAAATGTTATTGTTGTGTTGAGTCAACCCATGTGTTCATTCACAGATGTCATGACCCAGGCGAATTATTGATCATGAACACAGGAACTTATCTTTGTCAATTCTAGAGGATAATTTGTCTCGAGGTGAAAAAGCAAATGAATATTTACCATCTGTCAGGAAAACAAATTGATTTCTTTTTCAAAAGGCAAATGCTTAGGGAAAACATTTATCTAACAGATCAATAATGTGCATCACTTCAAGTAAATATTTGTTTACAGTAAATGTATTAGTTTATAGAATAGAATAGACAAGAATAGTCCTTTATAGTTTCTCAATGGAGAAATTTAGGTGTCACAGCAGCATAGGAGAAAAAAGGAAAATAAAGAAATAAACTGAAGAAAAATTAAACAGTAAACAACAAGAAAACGTAATGCAAAAACAAGAAAACGTAATGCAAAAATGCATTCAAAAAATATTTCAAAATTCTAAATGCTGGATTTATAAACATTTTAAGACAAAAATATAAAATACTGTTTAAAGTGCTAATTTTAAGTAGTTATTCCCAGTTTGTCATGTAAATAATAAATAAAGAATAAGAAAGTTAATTACCAAAAATTACTGTTAGTGGTTCACTTTAACAAGTTTTAATAAAAAAAAATGTTGCAGTTTATTAAAATATATCTCCTAATTTACAACATTTATTTTGACAAGCATCGATTAGCCGGAAGTGAGGTATAGCAGATGCGGAAGTTGGTATTTAGCGCCAAAGCTTGAGCTGGAAAGGAAACAACGATGGAAGCTGCTCGGAAAATAAAGACAAAAGTTTCTGCTGCCTTTAAAATGAGGGGACTTATCCTTCGGCCGTACGTACTTTTCGTTTTTAGCTGTGTTTTTGTTTCATGGTTGTTGTTGTTTTAGTTTTGTGGAAAATAATTAGGTGTTTGGGAGCTAATGCGTTTCAAAGACAGGAACAGTCAAGAGCAGACATTATTATTGTAATATTAATTATATTAAGACAAACAATAACAAAATAATACATACACAGCAAATAGGGGTTACTTTTTGTCTTTTAGGAGACTTCTGTGCTTTCACTTGTTTACTTTTGTTTACATCCAACCTTTAGCCCATATTTGTACATTAAAATTTACTATACATTTTTAGCACTGTTGACTTTATTTTCAGCAATTTACTTGTACGGTATCAAAATCACATACATTCTCCTAATTCAAATGGAGAAATGTTAGCAAAAACCATTCTTCCTGTTTCTACTTGTAAAGTTTCATTTGTAAACTTGTAAAAAATCAGTGTTTGTGGTTTTGTTCTGCAGTGAAGCCAGCAGGTACCTTGTGGAGGTGCTGGAGTCGGTCGATCACTCTGAACTTGATGATGTCATCGAAAGAGTCCTGGATGCGGTGGAGAAGCAGCCATGTAAGTTTATTAATCTCTATTCTGGTAACTAAAGTATTTTCAGATCGTGACCATGTGTTTTCCAACAGTGTCATCTAGTATGGTGGAGCTGGCGGTGGTGGAAAGTGCTGTTCAGGACTGCACTCAGTCGTCTGATGAAAACATGTAAGAAGGGCTGTTTTTTTTTTTTGTTGTTGTTGTTGTTTTTGTGTAACTTATTTGGTTAAAAACTCACTCAGAAACAATGTTTATAAAAATAACAAAAAACAGAACTAATACAGTCGGGTTCTGCGGGGTTCGGTTCAGGCCCCTCAGTAAAATTGTTGATATAAACAACTTTGCATTAATTTACAACCTGTAACAACAAGCAGGCGGTACGTTTTGATGCCTGAGCTGTTAAACTCTTGCAGAGATCACGTCTGTAACATCATTGGAGCGTTCGACGTTCCCAGGTACATTTACAGCGTGGAGAGGAAGAAATTTGTACCGTGAGTAAACTGGCTTTTTCTTTTAATCTAGGTGTACGATCACATGCTCAATTCATGAATTTTGAGCCAGTTTTTATTAATTACGTTATTTTTTGTTAACTCAGCATCAGTATGACCAACCATCCAGCTCCGAGCCTCTGTGGTTCGGCGAAGGACAAAGCGGAACTCTTTAGGGAACGGTACACAATCTTAGAACAGGTCTGTAACGGCGTAACCTCCATCTGGTCGTGTGTTAGGTTGAATGATGAACTCACATGGGCGTGTCTCTGCAGCGCACACATCGCCATGAGCTCTTCACCCCCCCGGCGATCGGAACTGTTGTTCAAGAAGGTCAAAACAAATTTCAGGTGAAGAATCTGAAAAAAATGTGTTGTCGTATTACCTGTTAATTATTAATCTGATCACCTTTGTTTTACGGTCATATTTGTAGTTGAGGACAATTGAAGCGTTGCTTGGTAGCACAGCCAAAATGGGAGAGGTGATTGTGCTTGGAATGATCACACAACTAAAGGAAGTGAGTAATTGACTTTTAATTGTTTCATGATATGTGTTTTATGTAGTTGTTCTTTTTTATGTATTTTTTCTTATTTATAATATCCTTTTTAATCTTTTTAAGGGTAAATACTATCTGGAGGACCCGAGTGGAACAGTCCAGCTGGACCTGTCAAAAGCAATATCCTTTCATTGATGTAACAGTTTCGATTCATTTGATGTTTTGTAGCTTTTAAACTGGGATCTGTTCCTTAGCTGCATCTGCACCAGTTTCATAACGGTCTGTACACGGAGTCGTGCTTCGTACTGGCAGAAGGTAGGACTGACTCTGATGTGTGGTGTGGATAAAAACATAACAAACGAAACAGGTTTGTTTATTTCTGTTCTGTAGGTTGGTATGAGGATTCTGTGTTCCACGTCAACGGCTTTGGGTTTCCACCTACAGAACCTTCATCAGCTACACGGTTGGTGTCTTTAGAGATGTTGTTTATTGTTTCCAGATGTTTTCATTGTGTCTCTTCTGCTTGTCACACATCAAACCTGTACAGATCATTTTCTAGAGAAACCATTGGCAACCAATAAATAAAATTAGTCACAAAAAAAGTTCGATCCTTGAAAACCCCATCTAATCACTGTGAATGTCCCATTCTCAGTAAGCACATCCTGATCTATTCCTCCCCCTCTGCACACAACTTTATGTCACGTGTTGTCAGCTCGGAGCTGTTAAAACAGGAAGAATGTCATTTATAAGTAATTTTCTGTTTAGAGTCTGGTTCTGTTCTTGCCGGGAAACGTTTACGTGATGGACTTGTCATCTGTGTCGGCTGGTAGAGCCGTTTGTCAGTTTGTTGCCGTGTGTGTGTGTGGGGGGTAGCGTCCCAGAGGAAAGAGCAAATGGGTGGAGGACTGGGTTGGATTCTGTGATTCTGAAGGTAAAAATAAACCAAGAAAGCTAAGAACTGCCTCCTTTTTTCACCGTGAACACGCCACTCTAGCCACCTTACAGAATAGTTATGCTGTGACTAAGTTGAGTTCTAGGGCAGAAAATGTGCCAACAATGGGTTAAAAACGTAAATCTGAACCTCTGTGAGCAAGTATTTTGCTTTTCTGTATTCTGTAACCAAAACTCTCTGTTAATGGGTAAAAACTATTTATTCCAGGGCATACTACGGTGACATCAACTTCTTTGGCGGTCCATCCGCCACCTCGGTCAAAGCGTCCTCCAAGCTTAAACAGCTGGAAGAGGAGAACGAGGATGCTATGTTTGTGATCGTCTCCGACGTCTGCCTGGACAGCATCGAAGTGATGGAAAAGCTCAACACCATGTTCTCAGGTGCGGCGCTACAGGCCCCTGCAGGTGGAGGAGTGAGAAAACTCAGTCTCTTGTTTTGAATGTGTTTGTTTTTTGACAGGATATGCCGCCATGCCTCCCACTTGTTTCATTCTGTGTGGGAACTTCTCCTCCGCTCCTTTTGGGAAAACGCAGATTAAAGCGCTCAAAGGTGAGGCCGTTGGGTCAGAAACCGTTCACCTACACCTCCTAAAGACGGACTCAGAGTCATTTTATTGAGCTTTAAAGTCAACACACACAGCTTTTTGACACTGTCGGCAAATATCTTCCCGCTTTCGCTTAACAGGTTAATCATGCAGCTGAACTGGAGCACTAAGTGTGGACAGCTCAAAGAAAATAAATCTGAAATCAGCCCAATCCTAGTGCATAAAAACAACATTGTCTTTTCTCAGATTCACTGAAGACCCTTGCTGATGTTATAAGTGCATATCCCAGCATTCACAGCAGGTAGGATTGGCCCACTTTTCTTATTTTTTATTTTTTATCTTCAGTGTGTTTGAACTAAAGTGTTCCTTCTAAACCTGCAGTAGTCGCTTTGTGTTTGTTCCCGGTCCCAAAGACCCGGGTCCAGGCACAATCCTACCGCGGTACGTTCTCAAACACGTCTCATTTGTTAAAATTTCCTTCGTTCTTTGGATTAATCTGAATTTTTCCCACAGGCCTCCCTTGGCAGACCACATCACAGAAGAGTTCAGACAGAGAGTCCCCTTTTCTGTGTTCACGACCAATCCCTGCAGGTAAAACGAACACGTAACTGTTTCAAATGGGAAAAGTAAATTAAAAAAAAACTGCACCTATTTAAAGAGCAAGTCACCCACAAATCTACTTTTTTTTTTTTTTTTGCTGATAAACCATATAAACGAGTGTCTAATCGTGCCGTAGACACGTGTAATCGATAATTTGGGACTTTAGTGCATCTTAGTTAAATTTTAAATTTTCTGCCTGTCGTCTTTAGGTTAATAACTCTGCACTGAACTGCGTTTAAATTTAAATCTGCCATCGCTATTGGCTAAGACTATGACATTAGCTGGTACATTATGATGTCACAATGTCATTGTGAGCCTGAGTATGTGTGTGTTTGTTGGTTGCTCCGCCCTCTTGGTCTGCCAAGCAACCTCATATGTTGCATTTTTCAAACATGAAGTGGGAGTGGAGTGAGACTGGTAGGGGGTGACTTGCTCTTTAAGGGTTTTCGTTGCTAAATTGTTTTTTTTAAACTGACCTGTTTAGAGTTCAGTACTGCAGCCAAGAGATCGTCATCATCAGAGAAGATCTGGTCAACAAGATGTGCAGGAATTGTGTCCGTTTGCCAAACAAAAATCTCGACATCCCAAACCACGTGAGGCTCATTTTCTCCCCCAAAGCGTGTTCATGCATTATCCCAAAAAGATCAGATGCTTCTGAGAAGATGGGAGTTAAAAATAGAAATCCAAAACTTTTTAATTTAATTGTTTTCTTCTGTTTAGTTCGTAAAGACCATCCTATCCCAGGGCCATTTATCCCCACTGCCTCTGTACGTCAGTCCCGTGTTCTGGGCCTACGACTTCTCCCTGCGGGTCTATCCGGTGCCTGATGCCATAATTTTTGCAGACAAGTACGACCCCTTCAGCATCACCAGCGCTGACTGCCTCTGTTTCAACCCGGTACAAGAAGCAGGAAACTCAAATAACATGATTTTTGTTAATGTGTTTACTTTTAGTCACTAAGGTATTTTATTTGTTTCTGTTTATATTTTTTGTCCTCAGGGTTCTTTTTCAAAAAGTGGCTTCACGTTTAAAGTGTACTATCCATCTAGCCGGACCGTGGAGGACAGGTGGGATGAAATCTGACATATCGTTGCATATTTAATACTGGTCCTAACCAATATTCGTGTTCATAAGTTAAAGTTGTATTTTTTTCTTTTCACAGCAAACTTCAAGACCTTTAGAGAAAATGATGGGCTTTGTTTTTACCTTGTGTGATATTTGTGTTGTATCTTAGTAAATCAAACATGTTTGTAACAGTTTTTATTTAAAATAAAGGTTTTATTCTTTGCTGAGTTTTCCTGTACTTTAATGTTTATAGAGAGCTCTCTGAGGAAGCTCATTTAATGAAAATAAACAATTGTTTTTGAAATTTACATAAAAAATATTTATATAAGAAATTTTCTTCATATTTTTTCATTAAATGTTTGCAAAATAGGTAAATAATTTAACTATTTTAAAAAGCTTCGTGCAAATAATCAACTAGTGAATTTTTATGTTTAATGATGAACTTGTATATTATTCCTAATGCAATGTTAAAGACTCTTTGTTTTTCCATTGAAGGTAATTTCTGGTATCACTATTTCTCAAATCGACACACTGAATTTTCATTTCTATATATCTATTTAACTAATATGGTCATAGACATGAATTGTAATTTAGTGTTTTAAATGTTTACTCTGAAGTTATATACCAAAAATACCCTCAGTAGAAAGTATGGATTACCACTCTTTGATTAAGATGACCCAGATGTTTTATATAGTGGAGGTAAAAAAAAAATATAATAACATTAGTAAATCAAATCATCTTATTTTCAATGCTGATTTCCATTCATCTTTAGGGTGTTTTCTGTAAAATATAACTATTGAGCATCCTCAAAGACATTTTTTTTTTAAATATGAGGTAAGGAGTGACAAAAATTTTGGAATAAACAGTTGATGTAAATAAAGGTAAAAGTTTTAAAGAGATTACATTTTCCCAGTGTAACCAGGTTAGTTCAGCGCTACCAATATTTACAGAGTAATCTTCCTTTCATTGATCAAAATTATTTAAAAAACTGCTGTGATTCAGCTGAACAGCTTTTTAATACAAGCGATCAGCACTAGCCAATGCAATAAGAACATTGTACTTTTGACTAATGTATCCTACACTAAAAAACAAAATCTGTCTCTAACCATTTAAGTTAGCAGAAATAAACTGAAAATTAAAGCTGCAAGCAGCGTCGTTCGGCCCTCGCAGCTCCGCGCCGCTCCGGCCTGGCCGGCAGCCCGGGGCACCAGGGCACGTCCGCAGAACACAAACGTCGACCACCCCAACACCAGAAACTGCTAACGGCCACCTTGTCCGCAACTCACCCTGACTCAGCATCCCCTTTGAGCCCACCATTATATTTTATGTCTCACCACTAGGGAATCCTCTATCTTTACCACACTGGTGGTGTGATGACAGTGACCAACTTTAATGCTATTCTGACCATGTTTTTTAAAGTTATCGAAGGATAACGTTATCTAGGTGGCGCTGTGACCAACTACAGAAAAGTCCCATTGAGGTCAGCTTTGGTGACATTATATAACATTCACCAACCGTTTGTGCCTCATTGGCTAAAGGGCATGATTGTTCATTGCCATATTCAGTTTCGGGCAAATCGGAGGCCGTTTGTGGAAGTTACAGTCAAATGTAAGGTCATGGCGTCACGCCAGCATTCACCATGGCATCAAAGCCCCTCCCATTCTGGAAAGCTATCAGATCTGAATGGTCTTTAAAACATCATGAAGACACTGTATGACCTGAGTGTCATTTTCATTAAATTAGAGGGGACAAATATGGGCATTTCACCATAAAACAATAGACTTCCTGTTGTCAGGGGGCGGGGCTTAGGTGATGTCAGCTGTCCACATTGTCGTTGTCTTGAGATGTGGTCAGTGATCACACAGACAAAGTTTGAATTAGATCTGATCATGCACATGGGAGTTATTAAGTCAAGTAATGTCATGGCGAAAGGTCAAAGTTTGAGGCTTAGCCACGCCCACACCTTTATACTTATTTAAAATCCGACGGTTGAATTTTTTCCCCTTTGACTTAAAAGTACATAGCCTAAGTTTGAAGGTGATCGGTGTAAAGGGCAACGGGCCATCAATGTCCAAACAACGTGTGCGAAAACCACTAAATCGAGTACTTGGACCAAAATGGCCGACCTCCTGTGCGAAATTGCGCTTGGCTCCAAGAGACTTTTTTGTAGGGCCAGAGACCCTACATGAGTGTACCAAATTTCGTAATCCTCAGTCAAACCTTGTCTTGGGGCTGACAGTTTTAATGGTCCTAGGGGGCGCTATTTCAGAATATAGGCCACGCCCACAAATCTCAGATGCCCATTTCTATTGGGGGTCAGACTAGGATCACTCACCAGACATTTTGTGGCGATGTCACGATAATTGAAGAAATGAGAGGCAAACGTATTGCCATGGCGTGATGGCGAATTTCGCCATGCTCCCAAAGCCCCGCCTTTTTTCAAAACCTGCCAGTACTGTAGACCAAGTGACCTCAACTTGTCAGCTGCTATTTACCAGAGATTCCAGGTGATTGGGTAAAAGGAGTCCAATAGGGAGCTGTGAAAAAAAGAGTGGCGTGGCGAAAGGTCAAAGTTTGAGGCTTAGCCACGCCCACACCTTTATACTTATTTAAAATCCGACGGTTGAATTTTTTCCTCTATGTCTTAAGAGTATATAGCAGAAGCTCGAAGGCGATTGGTGAAAAGGGCGACGGAGCATCACTCTCCAAACAACGTGTGTGAAAACCACTAAATCGCGCACTTGGACCAAAATGGCCGACTTCCTGTGCGACTTTGCACTTGGCTCCAAGAGACTTTTTTGTAGGTCCTGAGACACCACATTAGTGTACCAAATTTCGTAATCCTCAGTCAAAGCATGGCTTGGGGCTGACAGTTTTAATGGTCCTAGGGGGCGCTAATACAGAAAATAGGCCACGCCCACAAACTTAAGCTGACCTTTTCTATTGGGGGTCAGACTAGGATCACTCACAACAATGGTCGAGGTGATATCACGATAAATGAAGAAATGAGAGGCAAACGTATTTCCATGGCGTGATGGCGAATTTCGCCATGCTCCCAAAGCCCCGCCTTTTTGCAAAACCTTCCAGTACTGGAGACCAAGTGACCTCAACTTGCCTGCTGCTATTTACCAGAGATTCCTGGTGATTGGGTAAAAGGAGTCCAATAAGGAGCTGTGAAAAAAAGAGTGGCGTGGCGAAAGGTCAAAGTTTGAGGCTTAGCCACGCCCACACCTTTATACTTATTTAAAATCCGACGGTTGAATTTTTTCCTCTATGTCTTAAGACTATATAGCAGAAGTTTGAAAGTGATTGGTGAAAAGGGCGACGGAGTATCACTCTCCAAACAACGTGTGTGAAAACCACTAAATCGCGCACTTGGACCAAAATGGCCGACTTCCTGTGCGACTTTGCACTTGGCTTCAAGAGACTTTTTTGTAGGTCCTGAGACACCACATTAGTGTACCAAATTTCGTAATCCTCAGTCAAAGCATGGCTTGGGGCTGACAGTTTTAATGGTCCTAGGGGGCGCTATTTCAGAAAATAGGCCACGCCCACCAGATGTTCACATCAGATCTTTTGGGGGGCCGGACTAGGATCACTCACAAGAAGTTTCGTGACGATATCTTTGGAAATGACGAAATGGGAGGCAAACGTAAGGCCAAGGCGGTACGCCTGAATTCGCCGCGCCGCCACAGCCCCGCCCTCTGCCGAAAACTCCCATAAAGTGACGCCAAGCAACCCCCACTTGTCTTGAGTTACCAGCTACAAATTTGTGGTGATTAAGTGAAATGGGGCAATTTGGGACCTTTCACAGTAAAACTTGATCTTTTTGGTCCTGAGGGGGCGGGGCTTGTGTGATGTCATCATCCGACCATTCAATTTACTTTGTGGGTCGATGACGAATGACCACAGAAAGTTTGGTAACTCTATTCCATTCAGTTATGAAGTTATAGCAATTTAAATATTTTTGGCGAGTAGTCAAACTTCGAGGCCTGGCTCCGCCCCTTCAACATATACGAAAACTCAGAATCCTTATCTCATTTTGTTCGCCCATCCCTTCTGAGCAATTTTACACAATTTTTGAGACGATCGTGCGAAAAATGATCGAGCAATCCAATCAGAAACGGACCCTAAAAAGGGCAAAAACGGCAAAAAATCGCCATTTCAACCCAAAATGGCCGACTTCCTGTTTGATATTGACCATGGTTGCAAGAGACTTTTCTGTGCGGACTGTTGAGTACTACAAGTGTACCAAATTTCATAACTGTACGATAAACTAAGCTTTATGGAGAGGGGTTTTTTTCACTTTTTAGGGGGCGCTGTTCAGCCATTTTCTTTGCGATTTTTTTGGGACCTTTAAAATATCAAATTTTTCACCAGGCCTGACAAGTGTGCAAAATATTGTGAGTTTTGGGGTATGTTAAGGTCCCCAAAAAGCTGTTCAAAGGGGGCACGGAATAACAAAAAATAATAATAATCAGAGCAAAAACAAGAGGCCTTCGCAGCGCTTTCGCTGCTCGGGCCTAATAAACTCGATGGAATGATTGATTTGACTTCACTGACCTTTACTTTGAAAGGATCACAATTGTAAATAATCTTATTTCGAAAAACATTTTATTTTAATAGTTTTGCGAAACTATAAATGCATCAGTTTATGGGTTGCTTCTGAACGTGAGCCCACGCAGTGGGAGCTATGTAAAGTCTACAAATACTGATGTAGTTCAGGTTTTAGATCTGCTTTTGAATGTTATTTAATCATTTGTTCCGTAGGCTGGATTTCCGCTTTGGCTTGTTTACTTCCGGTACAGGATTGCTTTTCATGTTTGTAAGAGAACCAAACGTCTGAAAAGGTAAAGGGTTTTTACTTTTACGAATGCATTTCACTCCTCCAAGTTAAATGGTGGTAAAACGGTCTTCGACGCGGAAAAATGCTAACTTAGCTCGACATTTACTTCCAGTTGTGGGAGTGTTTGTTATAACCTACAAGCTATCATGAGCAGCGTGATATTTGTACTATTCGTTTTAGCTCGACTAGCATGATTAGCCTGTATAAACGCTTTTAAAGCATATGTTTGTGGTGAAATGCCGTTTTTAAAATAGGTTGTCGACTAACTTTGATTTTGTAACAATAGCTTTTCATAAGTACGTCAGCGTGAACTGCTCACCGCGGTAACTGCTCTTGCTTATCAACGTTGCTCTGCTTCACACATTCAGTAAACCTGCTGCTGTTAAACCTCGTCTAAAGAAAAGCAGGCTAGATCCTATACGGATGAATATTTACAGAGTCTAATCTTCCTTTCATTCATCAAAATTATTTAAAAAAACAGCTGTGATTCAGCTGAACATCTTTTTAATACAAGCGAACAGCTGAATGGTTTTAGTCAAGCATTAGACAACACCACAGCCCTGAGAAAACACTAAGAAATGATATTAATTTAAGTACAGATTCAAGTTAAACATCTGCTCTGGTGAGGCTCGACCTCAGTGTAGCTTTCAGTATTGTGGACTACAACATCCTTCTTGACAGGCTTATAAAGTGGGATTATCAGGTACAGTCCCACAGTTGGTTCCGATCATATAACCGTGACGTGGGGTCCACCAAGGCTCAGTTCTTGGAGCACTGCTCTTCAATCTCTACATGCTCCCCTTGGGTCAGCTCATACACAATAATATTATCCATCATAGTTATGCAGATGACACCCAGATCTACCTAGCTCTATCACCTAGTGAGTCTGGTCCCCTAGACTCACTCAGTCAGTGTTTGTAGCAAGTTAATGACTGGATGCAAGCAAACTTCCTCCAGTTAATCAAAGACAAGACTGGATTCATTGTCTTTGGAAGTAAGAAGGATGGACACTATTGGAATAAAAACAAAGACCCAGGTTAGAAATCTTGGTGTCATAATTCAGATCTGAGCTTCACTGGTCACATTAAGGCTATAACTAGATTAGCATTTTATCATCTTCATCAAATAGCACGACTCAGGGGACTCATGTCCAGACAAGACCTATGGGAACTCATTCATGCATTCACCTCCAGCAGGCTGGACTATTGCAGTCGTCTTTTGACTGATCTTCCCAAAAAATCTGTGAAGCAACTGCAGCTTATTCAGAATGCAGCTGCTAGAGTCTTAAGAACCAAGAGAACCAAGCACACCACTCCTGTTCTTAAATACCCTTACTGGTTACCAATAAACTACAGAATCGATACAAATTTGCCTCAACTCTATAAACCTGTAAATCAAATCAGAAAACTTTGATGTATTAGTTGTTCTCAAGCTGCACCTTCTGCACTGTAAATGCTCAGACTTTAACTTTGACCTATTTAAGTTATTCTTAAACTTTGTTGATTTTAAATTTGATTTTAAAATCTACTGTTTTATGTTTTCACTTTGATTAGAAAATTGTTGCAAACATTTTACTGTTCTACGTTTTTGCTGTTCTCTTGCACCTGAAAAGCTCATTAAATTGCCTCTGTGTATAAATACACTAAACCACTGGTCGGATTATGTCTCTTTTCTGATGTAGCGGGTTAAATATTATGTTTAAAAGGAATTTATTGTGTTATTGAATCATCAGAAATGCTCTAGTTTTCTGTTCCGATCACTTTGTCAGTCTCTGCTGTTTTCAATCATGGCTGAGAGAGTGGAAGAGATGGATGAAGATGGAGGAGGTCAGCCAGCTAGGGAGGATGACAATAACTCGGACAGAGATGATGATGATGATGATGATGACAGACTGATGGCCTGGATGGTAAATAACGGGATGGACGAGGATGAGGAAGATGACGAGGTGGAGGAACTGTCAGCAGACCCTGAAGCTTTAGAGATGGACACTCCAGCTGAGCGCAGTGGTCATATTGCTGTAGTTGACCGAAACATCATGTATGTGTGGGGTGGATACAAGGTAGGACTTAAAACTGTATGACCTTTATGTTAAATGGCAAGTTTATTATTTTTTAAATAACTTGTAATTTTTTTTTTTTTTACACAAGAACGCTCAGAACCATGGATTCTTTGACTTGTACCTGCCAAGGAGCGAGATCTGGACCTACGACATGGAATCAGGAGTGTGGTGAGGAAATAAATGAGGGAATCTTTACCTCCTTTGTCATTTGTGTATGTTTCATGTAAGGATTTTATAGGAATAATGTTGGAAATGCTTACAGGATGAAGCACATAGCTGGAGGTAACCTGTGCACGTCAATGTCAGGGAGCTGTGGCGTGTGCCTTGATGGTGTCCTCTACTTATTTGGTGGTCATCATGCAAGAGGAAACACAAACAGGGTTTGTTATTTAACCCTAACCTGTCAGACACAGATGTCAGCCCTCTCTTGGAACTGATTGTTGTGCCGGTTGTGTAGATCTACCACATGCACCTCCGAGCTCGCAGCCTTGTGTGGGAGGAGATGAGGGATCTCAAAGGACTTCCTCCTTCTAGCAAGGACAAACTGGGTTGCTGGGTTCATAACAACAGGTGGGAAAGTTGTGCTTTTGTAAACACACGTGTGTATTTGTCAGGAAATGGGGTCAGATCAACGTGAGTTTATGTGATGTGGGATTTTTACAGACTGGTTTTCTTTGGAGGCTATGGCTGCGCTCCTCAGGGAGCTCATCGAGGGACTTTTGAGTACGACGAGTCGTCTTCTCTCGTGGTCTGAAAATAAGTCACGTCCTCATCATAAACGATACACACTTCATTGGTTTATGTTTGTTTCATTTGAAAGTCTGTATATGGTTCAAATGAGCTTCGATTCACATATTTTACAAAAACAAAACAACTACATTATCTTTAGATTGAATAACAGTTCGTATTTCGATCCTGGTGCAGTGGGACAGCATGGGACGGGGCTGGAACAACCACATCCACGTCCTGGATCTGGAGACGTCAACATGGAGTCAACCCATCACTCAGGTAAACATAAGCAACTGCCACAAAAAATATGAGCTGTGAGAAAATGTGTGCTTCTAATTTTGCTTTTGGGTCGCACTTAGATGGTCAAATCAGATAAGCAAACAAACGTCAGCATCCAAGTAAAGTAAGCTGTGTAAATATAACATTCAAATGAGTATTGTATTTATCGTGTAATAAGTTACCCAAACTAACCTTGCCCTATGAATCTTTATCTAGTGCCGCTACAGTGCAGACGCTTCTCTGCTTCGCTCCCGCTTGCTCTCAGCAGATGGCCAGGATAAACGATCATTCATAAAGCAACGATGAGCTCCAAACAGACGACGTAAAACAAAGCGACACAAACTGTTATAAACGATGGTAATCGCATGAAGAGAGGAGGCAGTAGAGTTCTGATAAAGTACATCAGCATAATCCAGTACAGGAAATAAAAGCTGAGAGACGATACGCTTTCTAATCTCTAAATTAAAACAAAGAATAGAACGATAAAGGGTCTTAAAGCTAAAGTTGATCTTGTCAACAAGTGATTGAATATGCTTTTTAAAGGACAAATCCTGCTCTAGTCACACACCTAAATATTTCATCGAGTCAGCAGCATGAAGCAGAGAAAAATCTAAAAAAACGTGAAACTAATTCACCAAGTAAAGCCGCAGAGGGATGTCTCAGAAAAGCATTGAAATTTTTTTTTACTATTTAAGAGCAAATTGTTGGTTTTGAACAATATATTACAGCATCATCGGTACGTAAGTGGACAGAACAAGTTGAGCAAACTGGAGGTAAATCAGCCGACCTACAGTAGTAACTAGTTGTGGCACCTTCAATGGTAACCGCTGCATTTGTCATCATTATGGTGCATTCCAGTTGTCCTCGGAGCTCGTTTTTCCGAGATAAGTTAGCCGGAAACGACGCAATGATATCGGAAATCTGAAATGTGAGCTCTAAGGCTTGCGCCCAGTGCTACCAGGAAGTAGTTATCGTCTTTTTTCTCTCATTTATATGTTCTGTTTTCTTTCTTTTTGCTGTTTAACAGTGCCGGTAAGTTGTTTATTGTTGTCAATAGGTACGTTGAGAAATTTAACATTGCCACCAAAATTGACCGGTGTTTATAGTTTTACTTTTCCTGGCGTTTATGTTTTTACATTCGATTTGTACTGTTTTTCTGGTTGTATGTGTCAACTGTCGAAGGGCGTTTGTGTCACTATTATTTAGATGCGGAGAATACTTGGTTATATAATTATTTTAGTTGGAAGCCGGAACGCAAAACGAGCCCGTTACGGGAGGTGGCGTAACGGCAGGATTTGGAGGCTTTCCAAATAAAGTGGTTAAAGTTAATTCATGATTCAAAAAGGATAACAAATTTTATAAAGGGTATCAATAGGTTGGAAATCATTTTTACCCCCTTTAATAATTTAAATCTTAATTTTGCACGTACTAAAGTAGTGTTTGTCTAATTAGATGCATTCATGGACGTAATTTTCACTTTAGAAGGGGGGGGGGTCTTTACATTATGCTCTAATGGGAAACGGGCTTCAACACAAACGGTTGTTTTCCGCTTGGTCCTGGAGCTCAACCAGTGTCAATTTAATATAGCGTAATATTGTTTTTGGATGGTAAAAAGTGCAGGGGTCAAAACTTGACTTTGGAAAAAGTGGGGGGGGGGCATGCCCCCCTTGTCCCCCCCCCCAAAAAAAAAATTACGTCCATGGATGCATTTGCTAATCCAAAAGACTTGAGTGAAATAAAAGCAAAAGCAGAAGAAATCTGCGAAGGGGCAACTCCTGTTTTCACAACACTGTCATGCTACAAAGAGTTAAAATGAACAGAATCAAAGAGTAACTTGGGTTTTCTCTCGACTGATTTAGGGGAACACACCATCTCCCCGAGCAGCTCATGCTTGCGCTACAGTCGGAAACAGAGGTTATGTGTTTGGTGGCCGATTCAAGGTAGGCAAAGGGTCTGATTTAACTCTTAGTTGGAGACCTTCAATTTAAAGATGCATTTAATTCGATAAATCTGTTTGAAAAGACTCGTTTGGTTCACAGAATTATAGACTAAATGACCTGTACTACATCGACCTGGACACGTGGGACTGGCATGAAATGTTAGTGTTGATTTACCTTTTTGTGAATTCAACAGAAGCATTCTAAAAACCATACAATTACATTTCTAATACAAAAAAAAAATCTGTTGCTGCTGCGTCTTGGCGCAGGAGCGTCCCCCAGCCGGGTCCCGTGGGTCGATCCTGGCACTCGTTCACCCCCGTGTCATCGGATCTAATCTTCTTGTTTGGCGGTTTCACCACAGAGAGAGAAACACTGAGTAAGCTTGATCCTGATCACAGAACGATCTCTTTGAAGCGGCGATCTCTGACACTCATCTGGTTTCCTAGGTGACGCTTGGCTGTATTGTGTCAGCAAGAACGAATGGAAGCCTTTCAAACACAGTCACACAGAGAGCCCCAGGTAGGGATCCGCTCTTACTGTGAATGTGGTCTCCAGCTGGGAGGTGATTTGACGTTGTGTTTGCGTACTTCAGGCTGTGGCACACGGCGTGCTCTGGCCCTGACGGAGAGGTGTTTGTGTTCGGAGGATGCGCCAACAACCTTTTGTCCCATCAGATAGCCGTAAGCTGCACTCTGGATCTTTTATTCACCTTTTTTTTAATTTTCTTTGCAGATGGCTCACTCTTTTCTTTCACAGGCTCACAGCAACGAGCTACTGATTTTTAACGTTCAGCCTAAATCATTAGTCAGGTGAGTGTGGAAGCAAAATCTTGTCATGTGGATTCTGATTTGCTCATTTGTTAACGGTGTTTGCTGCTTGTTCTCCCGGGCCACCCAGGTTCTGCATGGAGACGGCTCTGCAGCACAGGGAGCGCTTGTCTTGTTACTGGGACTGCTTGCCCAAACACCTCCTACACAGCCTCAAACAGAGAATGTCTGGTGTCAACACGCTAGGATCTTAAACTAGGAGGACACTTGAATTAAAGCAAAATAGATGATGTGCACCACACAGCATATTTGTTTTTAAGTTTCCCCCTGGATGAAAAGCAATAAATGCTTCTCCTTCATGTGTTTTAGCCGAGTCTACAGACAATCAGCTCTCACAATATTAACCTCTTTTTTGGTCTTTTCTTGTGAAAATCCAACAATCTGCTTTAATTTATGGAGGAAATTAAAAAAAGGTACGTGGACTCCTTATAGAATGTTTCTTTATTATTTTCTAGCCGTATACCAAGTCAGTCAAACCTGATTGATGCGTTTGAAATCCAAACTGCCAGTTTTGTTGTTAGCTTTTGTTATTCTAAGGAAAATTAAATGGAAACCTTTATTTTTGGCTACTGGGAAGAAGAAAATCTCAACGTAACATTGTATGAACACTACATTTAAATTAGGCTCAAACGTTTATTCATTAATTTTTTTTTTTGGGAGCTGTTAATTAATCTTGGGCCTAAATTTTCACCCGTTTTATTCAACTCTACACTTTCTACTGTGGAACCACAGAAATATTTGATTTTGTTTTCGTAAATATGTGGGGAAATGTGAGAAACGAGGCTACTGTAGAAATGTAATTAAATGTAACCAATAAGTTATAGGATGTGTAGTGGTGTTGCACTGAAACGCGGTACGTTTGCACAAATTACTTTCATGTCTTTTTTATTGTGGGTTACAAAACGTACTGTTACACCTACTTTATGTTCAAATAATTAAAATCCATGAACAACTTTCTTTGCAGCTTTTTTTTTAATTTACATTTCAGCAAATGAAACCGATCTTTACAATTGAAGAGTTTTAATTTAGGTGATTGAAGGTGTTTAATCTGCTGGTGGAAATGTTCTGCATGTGCAGTCACTTCTTCTTGGCAGCCAGGAGGTTGGGGGCGGAGACTTTAACCTTCCCCGGCATGTTTCTGGACAAGTCTGCATCCTGGGAGAGTAAAAACACAATCAGCTACAAAACGTTCACCTGCTTAGTTTATCTGAGAGGGAATGAAGAGTTACACGGTGCATTAAAGGTTATTTTTACCTTGACGCTGCGAAACAGGTCCTTCTCTCTGGATGAGGCCTCTCTGGCTTTTGTAAAGTTCAACAGTGCCGTTCGCGCAGCTTTTCAGAGCAACAAAGCAAACATCAGTTCCTGAAATCTCCATAAAAACAACATAAAGGATGAAAAACAAACAGTGTCTAACCTTTCCCTTTTTTCTGAGAGCCTGGAGTCAGCTTCACTTTGTATCTGTAGAGAACACACTACCTGTTAGCCAGGATGTGCATCATTTATGTGTTTTATTAGCAAAAGGTTAGTAGATGTACTTGTAGTTGGAGAGGGCGGTGTACGGCGCGCAGACCGGCACGGCGAACAGAAGCACGTCCTCAGGGTGAGGCTGGCCGGTCAGAGATGTGAGCAGATTCTCTGCTTCCTGTAATTTTGAGAAGACAAAAATCTTTATTTCTGGATTCTTCCATCATCAAAAGCTTCAGTTAGGAACCGACCTCTGCTCCGGGGTTGTCCTGATCCACCTCATCTTCCTGGAAGAGGAACAAAGCCGTCATGATTCAGATTGTGCATCTATTGCTCTGCTCAGCATCTAGTTATGTCTACCTTGTCCTCCTGTTCAGCTGCACCTCCTTCCTCTCCAGGCTGCCTCTCCTCCTCTCCTGTTCTGCTTTCAGCCACACTCTGTGGTTTCTGCTGTGGTTTCTGAGGGGCTGGTTTCCTAACAGGCTCCTCTTTTCCTTTCCCCTTCTTCCCTTTCTTCCCTTTCTCTTTCTCCTTGGAGGAACCAGCAGACTGAAGGGAGAAAGAAACATGTTTTGGGACCAATCACATTAATAGTTAAGGAATTCAAGCAATGCCACCAGAAAGCAAGTGTTTATGTGTTTACTCATCCTCACCCCAAGCAGCTGCATCATCAGCTCTCTGTCCTCCTCATCCTGGTCTTTGTACTTCTCTTTGATCTTCTTCAGCTTGTTCTGTTGCAGCAGGAGGAGACAAACTATTAAGTCACTTTGCATTGCTTTCTGAAAATGCTCGTTTCACACCGCGGCTCCAGAATATGGCTCCAAAAATAATTCCTGATCAAGTGTTTGTGTTAACGTATCAGAAGCAGAACATCGACGGAGCTAAGATTGGTCCAATATTACATGCGTGTCTGCCGGGTAGCAGAGAGTGCAACAGCAGGTGGTAGCAGAGGAGGCGTCTGTCCACATGAACAAAGTTGGACGTGGATCGAGGAGCATCCGAGAGACTGAACAAAGAGTTTGGAGACAGTCTGCTGGTGTGGAGTGTTTGTGTATATGACCCCGACGTGGTTGCAGCTTCCTAATGCACAAAACGAGCCTGTTTGGGAGGGGCGGGACAGCGCGCACTGGGGGAACTGTTTTTTTTTTTTGTTTGTTTGTTTGTTTTTAAATCTCGGCAATTTCAACTAATAAATAACTGAAAAAACTACCGGTAGTGATACCCTGGAAAAAAGTCATTAAAGCACTGGACGTCATAAAAGATCCTCCTATAGATGGAAACAAAAAACGCACCCCTCCCCCAAGGATGAAAGTTTAATCACCAGAGGGAGGGACATCAAAAGCAGGGGGGGGGGGGTTCTTTAGAGGTTATTACAGGTTAATTACAATTACATAGAACAATTAGTTTTATCTAAAGGGATTTAATAAGTCTTGATTGCTTAACAGTAACAATTAATCAAAATAACTTATTATTTCAGATCCTAAATGCAATGATTTTGCTATCAGTTATGTCACATATTAATATCAGTATATTAACAAATGACTGTTCTATCATATTTACTTCACATAATAAGTGAAATATTCCTTTAAATGAATTTCTTAGAAAGAGATGTGACATCTGAGGATCTTGTTAGTGCCTCCTACATTTTCTGGCCTCTGATTGGTTCGTCTTCAACGGACCCTTGAATACAGAGACAATTAATTTATTATTCAGCTCCTGCCTCGCTTGCTAAAATGATCACCTCTTGAGGGATACAGCAGATCTCACAAGAGAATACTCTTTAGGGGCGTAGAATGACCCTTTTTCAGAACCAAAACAACTATTATTTGTTTTAACCTGCATAACTCCCATCAGCCGTCCAGGCGGGGGAGTATCTCAGAGACCAACCGTGCGGATTCAAGGGGCCTACGACCTTTGAACTCCAAGAAGTCTTAACAACTCGCCACCCGTGTCGAGCCGATTTCGCTGCCGGCGGGATCTCCCGAGAACTCCCACCACACTGTTAACGTAGGCTCTTCACACTGGTGTTGGATGGGTTATGATTCATTTGATAACTTGATAGCACCAGCCAGAGTATTTTATAATCCCAGACTTCACATTCTTAATTATACTTTTAATAACATATTAGTTCATGTTTCATTAAAATTTGGTTGTTGTCTTAGTTGATTTTTCCTTGAATTATTATTTATCTACAGTTATCCTGTATGCTCATTAGTCGTAGAAATATAATAATAAATAGATTTTTATAAGCTATGTTTTTGCTTCTGCGTGAAATTATTGGTGAGTGCTGGTTCCCTGGCATATCCAATTACCTATTTCTAGTGTCAGCTGGATATTAAAGGTTCAATAACATTAATGTTTAATATTTTTATGGAACATTACATCTTGTTGAATACCTTTCATATTTCGTGACAGTTTAATAATTGTGACCACTTACAAAACGTTACACCCTTTAAGCACCAGGTCAATGATTGAAGAAAAGCTTAACGATTATCCCATGCCATTATTATTATTATGTTTCTATTAATATTGTTTTACTATTATTTACATCAGGGGTGTCAAACATACGGCCCGCGGGCCGGATTCGGTCCGCAAATGGGTTAAATCTGGCCCGCGAGAAGGTTGTATAAACTTTATTTTCATACTTTACAATGTAGAGTGAAAATAAACTAATTTTTCAATAAAAAAAAACCTGCTGTTCCCTATACGTTCACTAGATGGTGTCATAGGCATTGTGTTAAGCAAGCAAGCCGTTTATCCTCAGCCAGAGCAAGTACGTCAACCAAGTGCAACAGGTGTTCTGACGAGCTACTTTGTTTTGGCCCCGATATCTAATCCGGCGTCTACATTTTGTGCTTCAGCCCAAGAAGTCTCTGTCAAAAAGGAGAAAAGTGGACACAGAGTGCAGGTTGTTCCAAGAAAAATGGACATCCCCTTATTTTTTCATGGAAGTGAACGGAAAAGCTGTGTGTTTGGTGTGTTTACAGCATGTTGCAGTGCTGAAAGAATATAATCTTCGTCGCCATTATGTGAGTCTTCATGCCGAAAAGTATGACAAATTTGAAGGACAGCGGAGAAGAGAGAAGGTGAATGAACTGTTGGCCGGACTGAAGAAACAGCAGTCTGCGTTTACTCACAGCCGAGATTTCAGTGATGCTGCAGTGAAAGCTAGCTACCTGACTGCTAATGAAATTGCAGGGGCTTAAAAACCATTTGGTGAGGGGGAATTTGTAAAAAACGTGCATGATGAAGGCAGCGGAGATTGTGTGCCATGAAAAGTGCCAAGCTTTTGCAAATATCAGCCTGACCAGAAACACAATTCCAGACAGGATTTCTGATATTTCAGCGGATTTGGACAGCCAATTGAAGGAAAAAGTAAAGTCCTTTATTGCTTTTTCAGTTGCTATTAATGAAAGCACGGACATTACAGAAGTTGCTCAACTGGAGATTTTCATCCGCGGAGTTGAGGACATGTTGACCGTCACAGAGGAGTTTGTTGAGCTGGTGCCCATGATGGATTCAACAACAGCAGCTGATATTTTCACCGCACTCGTTGGAGCACTGGACAGGGTCGGAGTGCAAAGGTCCCGCGCTGTATGCCTCGCTACAGATGGTGCGCCCTCAATGACTGGGAGAAGCAGGTTTTAATTTACCGGTCTGGCCCACTTGGAACTAGATTTTCCTCAATGTGGCCCCAGAGCTAAAATGAGTTTGACACCTCTGATTTACATAATATTAGCCTTTTTTTGCCTGAATTATTTAAAAGTTATAAAAAAGTGGAAAGCGCTGTGGAGATTAAAGAGTTCTAAATAAACGACAAGCTGGTCTCAAACCTTCTGGCCTCTCTTCAGAAGGGGTTGCGAGGGGCCTCCTCCACCTCTGGCCCCCTGATCCACAGCTGATCCTCCAAATGAAACATCACTCTTCTCCTCTGTGATGTCATCTCCATGTTTCTGCTTTTTCTTCTTGTCTTCCCTAAAAAAAAAATAGATGGAAATCACACAACTTTAGCAGATTTCACCCAAAGTCTGCAGGTGTTCCATTTCAGCCACTTGCCTTCTCTGTTTGGCACTTAAGTGTTTTTTTCCTTGGGAATCCGTTTCCTCCTGAAAGGATGTTTTTAAAATATTTAATAATGTTGTGAAGTCTAATGAATCTGGAATGACTCTGAAGAATCTTACCTGAGTTGTTGTTTCTTTTCTGAAGTCAGGGGTTTGAGCAATCCTAAAACAAACACACAAAAAGATGAATTTATTCTGCATTCGTGCATCTTTAATGTTAGTGAAACCTGGTGGGAAGGTTTACCGGCTCGGCTGTAAATGAGAAAGGGAGATGGTTGTATCTGGGAAGCTGAATTCTTCCTCTTCTCTGATCTCCTCTGTGTCACTGTGCTCCGACTCCGACTCTCCTTCGTCTGCGGCAGCGGGTGCGTCTCCGCTCGTTCCAGAGTCCTCCTTTATCACTCTGCTCTCTCCATCTTCTGCTCCTCCTTCACCCCGATCTTCATCACCACTGTCTCCTGTAAAAATAGCAAAAAGCAGCTCAAAAAGGAGTTTTTTTTTTTATAAATGCAGCTAACATCTTCCTACCTATCAGCTCCTCTCCCTCCTCCAACAGCTCAGACGTTCTGGATGTGACCTCCTCCATGTCTTCTTCTACCGTTTTTACCTTTCGTTCCCCTCTGTGACGAAACACACACTGCTCGTCCACCTGTAGGAGGCGCAAGGAGCGGTAGCTACTAACAGTCTGAAAGTGATGAAATGTTTTCTAAACTTTACCTTGAAGAGGAAACCAAAACCCATGATCAGGTAGGACGGAGGGAGGAAATTTTTCTTCCCTGGAGAAAGAAGAGATTAAGCTTTTTTATTGAAAGAAAGAAAGAAAGAAAGAAAGAAAGAAAGAAAGAAAGAAAGAAAGAAAGAAAGAAAGAAAGAAAGAGAGGAAGGAAGGAAGGAAGGAAGAAAGAAAGAAAGAAAGAAAGAAAGAAAGAAAGAAAGAAAGAAAGAAAGAAAGGAAGGAATGAGGAAAGGAAGGAAGGAAGGAAGGAAGGAAGGAAGGAAGGACGTACATAATTTTTATTTTTTGCGACAAACCTCTGATCATGAAACTTCCGGTGGTTAGATACTCTCCAGTTGGAGCCGTTTTAGACACCTGGAAACGAACAAAAGCTGAAATTCCCACTGCTCAGAGCCAGATATTAAACTCCACGTCTGCTTTCACAGGTGACCAACCTGATGATGATGGACCCACCAAGCACTGGTGATGATCTTGGCATCCCACGCAGCGCTGTAACACACAGCCATGGTGCCAGCTTCTGTCAGGGTCCGAGGGGGGATGGGGTCGCCTGGGACGAAGACAAAAGAGATTTGAATATAAAAATATAGAAATAAAACACAATATAGCAAAAGAAGCTTATGTTTACCTGAAGGGTTTTTGATGACACAACTAGTTGCTCCATGGAGGTCAGCGTGAACATAAAGGTCACCTGACAAGATCGAAAGTGATCGATGATTCGCTTCTTCTGATTCACGCTGAACTTCTTTTACCAAAAACAATTTCTGATTCTGCTACTTTACTTTTAAGAGCGGCTTGAAACAAACAAAGTGAAACAAGTTAACGCATCTTTCTCATTATTTTTCATGATATGTGAACATCTGGCCTCTGATTGGCTAACAGCAACACAACCCTTCCACTGCCTTCGTCTGCTGATGCTTTATCTCAAAACACATAACACAAGCCTGAACGTGTTCCTCCGTGTTGTAGGGTTGCTAATGCTAACAGTTAGCTTCCACTAGCCGAGATGTGCTCCGTTCCTTCCTGGTCGCCAAATCAACAACAACAGCCTTCAGCGGTCCCAGGCCAAGCTGGGCGAGGCCGTGAATGCTAACTTTTCTTGTGACGTAGAGGAGAGCGGCTTTTTCTGATGTGACCGTTTTCCCATCTACCTCATTTCTGCTAATGCAGATGATGGCAGCAGACGAGATTTTTCACATTCAGCGTGTATATGTAACTCAGACTGAGTAATCAGATTTCAAAAAGAACATGTATTATATGAGTCCTTTAGAGGGACAGTTTCCCCACCTGCCCGGAGGTAGCGTTTAACAATCATCTCGTTCTGCTGCTGATCCCTTCCTGCGATGACGAGATAGTTCTCGGAGCTGATGAACCACAGGAACTTCTCAAACCTGTCAGACGGGAGGACAAGATGACCGCAGACAGTCTGGAGCCACAAACGCTTCAATTAAACTTGGAACGGACTCAGGATCCTTTGGCGAGGGCCTTACCAGTACACCTTTCTGGCTTTCTGAATAGTGGTGACGGTCTGGACCTCCTTCAGTGTCTGATGTGTTTTTTTCTCAGCTGATTTCATAGCCTTAGATGAAAAATAAAACATTAATTCTAAATCAATGCATGACAAATTATTTGTTATACATAAAGTAAAATAGCTTGTCCACCTTGTCTGCTGCCTCAATGGTTTTCTGTTCCTTTTTTTCTGCAGTGCGTTTGTGGTCATAGTACCTAAAAGCAACACGACGACAGACTGTCATCTGTAGGCTTTCTATGTGTTTGTGCATCTAAAACTTTAAATGCAAACCCACTTTTTAGCGTTGGCATAAGCTGACAAGCCCAGATCCAAATCCACCAACATGGGCTTGTTCCTCTGCAGCTTCCTGCTCTGCCCTTTCTCTTTAGTCTTGTTTTTCTTCCCTTTCTCATCGATGGAACCTTTTTTCTCTTCCTCTTCGTGGTCCTCCTCAGAAATGTATGGATTTCTGCACACAGAGCGGCGTCGATTATTACCACCGGGATTCTCCGGCAGGTTTATCACCTGGACGGTGATCTCACGTTAAAAGCATGGTGATGTGGTTGGTCTGCAGCTTCAGCTCCTTGATGACGCAGGCCACGGGGTCCCCAGCAGCTTGTGCTTCCTTAACAATAGTGCCGATTTCAGTCCAGTCCACCTGGTTGGCTAACGCGCTGCACACCACCTGCAGAGCCCTCTCCACCACAGGCAGATTCATCTCCACCAGCTCCCCTTTTATTCTGTCCACCTCCTGCAAACACAGAGAATAAAGCTTTTAATTCTGCAACAGATCAGGTGAATCTGAAATGAAAATCTGCTTGCTGCCGACCTGTGATTGGTGCAACGCCTCCAGCCTCTGCTCGTGGTCCCTCTTAACATTCTCCAGCTTCTTCAGTGCATGTTTCTCCTGCTGCAAGGCCTTCATGTCAATCTTCTGGCTCTCCATCTTTGAAAAGAACTCATCCACTGCCTGTTTAAAAATATTTTTAAACCATTATTCTTGCCAACAGGTTTTCTTTAGATGCATAAGCAACAGCTGTGCTAATATTCACCTTGTTAAAGTTTTCAAACTCCATATAGGGGCTCTTTGCATGCTGAGAGAAGAGAAACGGGTGGAATTCATCGTATCTGCAGGAAGACATTAACGAGAAAATTAATAACCTCGTTAGGAACAATCAGCTGGAGGATTGTCCTTTGCCCAGGGATACCAGGCAGTTTTTAGCACCCTCTAGTGTTCTGTTAATGAAAGCAAAAGTGAAGCTTATCTCTTTGCTGTTGCGTTTGTCTTTTTAACACCCTAATCTAACAGCTGAAATGTCTCCTCAGCCTTCATCAGTGTCTACAGGAGTGATTCATCACTAAATTAAACAAATCCGCTGTGTTCATGATCTAAAACATGCAGGAAACGCGCTGGAAGCAGACTGCAGCGCCACTCTCAAGTTGCAAGTGCGATATTCTGGACACAGAGGGCGGCGGGGTCTGGGTGACATTTCATTAACCTTGTAAAGCATCATTTTAGTACATACTGGCTCAAGAATATGAATTTGCATAGTATGCCTTTAACGAGACGTACGTCAGGAGATCTTCACCGGGTTTGCCCGGAGTCAAACTTGGTTTCTTCTCACTCTTCTGGATGATGTAACCCTTAAAATAAATAACATTTAAAGTATAGTAAAAAAAATTACAGTTTACTTCAATACTTATAAAAGATGTTTTACTGACTTTGCCGCTGAATCTTTCCGTTATTTCCATGTAGGTTTCTGCCATCTGCAAGGCTTTCAGGATTTCACAGGCAACTGAGGAGAAAAAAACAAAGGTCCTGTTAGTGCATTCATGTTAAAAGAATAAAATATTAATAATAATAAAATCGACGTCCATATTTTACCTTCAGCAACATCAGCTTGGCTGTCGACTTTGAGCGAACCCGGCAGTCCTGCTTCTATAAGACTGTGTTCGATCAGAGTGGCTCCGTAAGCTGAACGGGTTTATGAGAAGTTTAATGATTAAAAAATGAATAAATAAACTGAAAATCATCATTAGGCTTTCTTGAAGCAACGTGTTAAGAATTAATAAGAAAATGCTTATTTGGACAAGAAACAGGCTTTTTATTTGGAGTTAAAAACGAGGAGGAATTTAGAACAATTTCTTTGAACCAGACTTGTGAATTTAGATCAATCTTATTTAATGATATTTTGAAACAATTCTGTGATCTTGTCTGTATTTGCTGCCATGACTTCTCTCTGAAAACACAGTTTGATGCATGTTTTGTCCTAAGAAACAGTAAAATCTCTGTGGCTTTGGTTCCCAAACACACTCGAGCAGCCATGTTTTACCGCTAGGATCAGATTTTTCTGTTGCAAAGTGTAATATCTGATCTCATTTATAAAACGTTGCATGTCTAAGCTGAGAAAACTTAGTAAAAATTAAGATCCAGACTATTTTTTTCCAAACCCGAGACTAACTTACATGATGTGAATCATACATTTTAGTAACTTTAGAGCAGTTTCCGTAACTTCCCGTTATAACTGGACTCTCCCTCTCTCTTATCCATCAGGATTGCACATCATGGATTAATGCTTTAAGAGCTTCCCAGTCCAGTGAAAATGGCTGTGATTGAAGAATGACCTACAATAAATAATCTCTCTGTTTTTACAGGAATGAAGATTTCTAAAATCTACAATATTATCTGTTCAAATAAACAATCACAGTGTTTGTGTGTCCAGCGACTTACGCAGATGAGGGTTCAGGACTCGTTTCACTTGCTCTCCATTTGGTGCTTTGCTCAGGATGTCAGTGAGTCTTTAAAGAGAACAATAACACTATGTTTGTGCTGCAGACTAATGTAATAAAGGCTAACTGAACACTGATGTATGTCCTCTCTATCTATATCAAATAAATGGTTTACTTCTCAAGACTGATGAGGGGCTCCGGTGGTCTGGCGCTCTCCACTGGGTACCTCTCCCTCACGGCAATCTTAACATCTTCTGCTTCTGCGGTTCGGAACCTCAACAGATTCAGGATTGTGTACTCGTGATCTGCAAGGATGATGTTACCCTGAAAGTAAAGATGAGGAAACAAAACATAAATGTGTATTAATCAGGATAAATGTGACCTGGAACAGTTCCAAATGCATTGGATGATGTTTTCTGACCCTGTCGTAAAGTTCAATGATCAAGTGGTAGGCAGCCTCATCCGAACCAAACTGGATGTCCACGATTCTGTCGATCCCAAGCTGCTTAACCTGGGTAAGCCGGCGGGTCTTTAGATGTTTTCTGCACTGTGGATAAAAATCAAGTTAAGTGCTATCAAAACATATAAATATTCACAGAGCAATCAGCATTTTTGAAGCAGGGTATAATAATGAAAAAACATCACGATCTTTAACAATTACATGGATCTTCTTACTTTCATAGCAAAGCCTGAAGGCATCATGTTCTTGGGCCATTCAAAGTCTGTGGAGTGGATGCGAGTGCCAGACTCAATCAGGAGAACAGCTTTGCTGTCCGGTCTGAAACAGAAACACAACTGTAACACATACAAGTGAAGGTCTGTGTAAAATAATAATAATTATTATTATTATTCATCCTAGTCTGGGAGAAGACAGACTTCATTCACATACTTTACTTTTCATCATACACGTTACAGAATCTTCTGTATATGTGACAACTAACAGTAACATTTCTGTGTAGTTTTGTTGTTTCCAGCTAAAAAAAAAACTCCCATTATTCCCCGTTTAAAACCGATAAATTCAAGATCTAACTTTATTAACAAAGTGATTTATTTACATGTATACGTCAAAACAGTGATCTATTCTAGCAGTAATCATTGAATCACTTAAATCTTTATGCTTCTAATATTACGCATGTATGTTTCTATTAGCAAGAGCTTTATGACTTAAGCTAGCATAAATAGTAGCACTCAGAACCTTATGTTCTTACTTCTGCAGACGGATGAGATACGTCTTAGTGTCGATGTCATACACGTTGTTTACCCTCATGCCAATGTAACTGTGAAATGAGGAGGTGAAATAAATGAATGTGAATAAAAATAGACAGTAACATTTAGTGGGCTAATGCTAGCTTAGCCTAACAACACATACTTGGCATTGATTTCGGCAATAACTGCCCGGATATCCACCGTGGTGAATCGGGTTTTCATGGTGAATCAAATCCAGAATAATGGTGATTTAAAAACAACCCCTTCGTGTATACTTCACATCCCAAGAGCAACAAGAAAATTAATACATTCAGCAACACTGAAAGTGCACACGTTCTGCTTTCTTACGGAAGCCGGTTGGGGTCAAAATAGAGAAGGTCCACGCCTTTTGCATAGACTGGCAGCCGCTTTGAGATGCTCTTGTGTCTGGTAACGGAACCGTAATATTATGAATGTAGAGAATCTGCTGTTTCTCTCCTGCGAGAATTGCCTTTTTTAAGCCATTAAACGCATGGTCAGCTCTTTCACAATTAATGTGCACCAATGCTGCACTACTCAAACTGGCTTATTGACGTTAAGAATAGAGCAAGCTTAAGAAATGCAAGCAAAACGAGCTCTAGCACAGACTGGAATAATAGGGGAAATGCTGCGGGAATGCAGAACAAAAACCCGCAGCCAAAAGAGAAAACGGCGCACCTCTGGAAAAAAGGTAAGGATGGAGTTTTTTTTTTTTTTGTCTTTTTTTCGGGGCCTGATTGTTGAATAAATCGGCTTGACTGGTCGTTGTCAAAAAATTGGGGCTTATTATATGTTTATATTCTGATATTTTTTTAATCGAAGGGCCAGGCTGAGGTTGGTTCAGTCTGAGTTCCTCCTCAGGTCAGAGTGGAGGGCGAAGGCGTGCACCGTTACCAAGGCGACGGTCAGCTGGGGCTAGGCTAGCACCAACAAGAGGGACTTCTGTGCCCTCGTTGCGTGGAAATGTTTCATTTTCTAGCTTATAATTAGCATGTACCACAAAGATACCTTTGGTCGTGATAATCAACCAAAATGCGGCGGCAAAATCCTAAAAGAATGAAAAGTAAGTGAGGAAAAAAGGTTTTATAGAGGGTTTCTCTACATGTGTGCTTGCTAGCAGCTATTGTTTTAACCTCTGGGGCTCATCAGAGGAACAACCATACACACACCTACACAATAAAATAGATGAAAATATCACTGGAATCATTGTTAAAAAAAATTACCTTTGCTTGTGGTGAAATTGCTGAAAGTAAGATAAATTAGATACACAATTTACCTAATCTGTCTTTCCTGTAAAATGAAAACATTAAAATAAAATCTGACAGGTAAAATCAGAAAAGTAACTTAAAAAAATAAAGAAGTATTAGACGTTCAAACCAAACATCTAGTAGCTAGAACAAAAATAGGAGTTTTTTATTATTATTTTTGATAGCTGTTTAGAAATTTTAAAATGACCCCAAATCTTTATTTAAAAACAAAACAAAATCCTAATGTCCAGATAGGAGTTTGCAGTTTCTGAAGCAAAAACGTTTCTCACATATTTATTTATTATTATTATTGATTACATTTAATGAATGTGTTGTGAGCTGCTGATGCATCCATCCATCCATCTTCTGAACCCGCTTGTCCGCGGGGGGGGGGGGGGGGTCTGGTGCCTATCTCCAGCGGTCAATGGGCAATCAGGTGGGGTACACCCTGGACAGGTTGCCAGTCCATCACAGGGCAACACAGAGACACACAGGACAAACAATCATGCACACACACATTCACACCTAGGGACAACTTAGACAGACCAATCAACCTAACAGTCATGTTTTTGGACTGTGGGAGGAAGCCAGAGTACCAGGAGAGAACCCACGCATGCACAGGGAGAACGTGCAAACTCCATGCAGAAGGATCCCAGGCCGGGAAGTGAACCCAGGAACCTTCTTGCTGCAAGGCAACAGCTCTAACCACTGCGCCACCGCGCAGCCCCAGCTGCTGATGCAATTATCATTAATTATTCCATTGTGTTTTTGTTGTTGCAGGTTACAAAGTAATTAAGAAAATTGGAGAGGGTACGTTTTCAGAGGTGCTGAAGACCCAGAGCCTGAAGGATGGGAAGTTTTATGCATGCAAAACTATGAAACAGAGAATTAACAGGTATGTTTGTCCCACATTGTGGTGCCATTTCCTATTCATTTCCAATAATTCTCTGTCATATATTGACTTGAAGTATATTAAATGTAAAACTTGCTTTGTTACAATTTGTCTGATGAACTAAAAGTTTGTCTTTTGTTGTTAACAATGTGTGTTAAAACTTTGCAACCATTTATTGTGGAATAGCACACCTTTCAGTTTTCTCATTCTGCTGTAACTTGTGTGAAGCAAATATGACTAAGCACAATCCCATTTTGTTCTTCTAGTCTGGAACAGGCCAACAACCTGCGTGAGGTCCAGGCGATGAGACGACTGAGTCCTCATGCAAACATCATCCAACTCCATGACCTGATTTTGTGAGCACTGCATTGTTTCTCATGCATTCTGACATCTTAAACTTGTTTGTATTTTAATAACCCAACAATGTTTCAGTGACAAAGAAAGCGGAACAGTGTCTTTAATATGCGAGCTGATGGAGATGAACATCTATGAGCACATTCAAGGTGAGAAAAGTGAAACTTGAAGATGTTGTTTATGTTTTGGGTTAAAAACAGCATGTAATGATGTTTGCAGGAAGACAAACACCCCTGCATGACCAGACAGTCAAAAACTACATGTACCAACTGTTAAAAGCGCTGGAACACATGCACAGCTGTGGGATCTTCCACAGAGACGTGAAACCTGAAAACATTCTCATAAAAGTGAGACAGATCAGTGCTGAACTCTGCTTTCTGAGCCGTGTGAGGACGTTCAAATGCTCAACACGAACCTTTCTGATGTTACAGCACAACATTCTGAAGCTGGGTGATTTTGGCTCCTGTCGCAGCGTGTACTCCAAGCCACCACACACAGAGTACATTTCCACACGATGGTACAGAGCCCCGGAGTGCCTCCTCACAGACGGATACTACAGCCTGAAGATGGACATCTGGAGCGCCGGTTGTGTCTTTTTTGAAATCATGAGGTGGGTTTAACTTTTGGTTCTGATCAAAGTCAGAATTTATTAAGGCATATTGGCAAGAATCTGGCATTATGATATATATCACAATACAATATGTTGTGATACTAAAAACTAGATATTTGCTATATTTAAGACTGAATTTAATTGGGAAACTCTGGCCAGATGCTTCCAACACACCCAGTGTGGCAACATAGGCTCGGAGGTTAGTTCGCCCTGTAACCGATGGGTTATGGCGGCATTTCAGTGAATCAATATTTTCGTACATGGACTTGTCGCTGGCCTTTGCATTCTCTAGGATGTAAACAAGTATGTTCCTGAAACTGTGTAAGTAGTTCTGCTGTGGCTGCTGGCGTTTCAGCTTGAATCCTCTCTTCCCTGGAACAAACGAGTTGGACCAGGTTGCCAAGATCCACCAAGTGTTGGGGACACCGGATCAAAGTGTTCTAAAAAAGTTCAAGCAGTAAGTGCTTCTCCTCAAACCGATGCGCGCCAATTATTTCAAAATGTGAATGTTTTGGTGTTTCCATGTCTGGCAGGTCTAGAGCCATGCATTTTAACTTCCCCCCGAAGAAAGGCACCGGCATCTCCTGGTTACTCCCAAACTGCCCAGCTCCGGCTCTGTCGCTGCTGTATCAGACGCTTGCCTATGACCCCGATGAGCGCATCGCCGCAGAAACAGCACTGAGGCACACGTACTTTAGGGAAATCAGGTGAAGCCCTCAACTGTCAAACCACTTTTAAATTTAAATATGCGTCATCTTCATGACCAACCCTTTCTCTTTTCAGAATGGCAGAGAAAAAAGCCGAGCCTCTTCACAGACTCCTAGAGCCCTTTGATGGAGTTGGGGGTCCTGTGATTCAAGCCCCCTTGACACAAATCTATCGGCCGAGCAGATTCGTTAAACACCTGAGGGGAAGGCACATCAGACAGACACCTTTAATGAGTGTGAGTGTCGCTAGGAGACAGAAGACGAGATGCTGCAGATGCATTTAATCAGTTTTGTCTTTTCAGCACAACTCCAAACATGTAGCGGATTCCCTTAACAGACGAAACGGGCCTCGTCCACTAGAGCTGCCCCAGATCAACATGGCCGTGTTGGGACAACGCGCCTCCTTTCCAGGTTCTGCTCTGTCGGATTTTCCCTTCACTCACGGAGGAACGCTGCCAGCCATCACACCAAAAAGCCAGCCACAGTCCACAAAGGTAATCATAACGGGGAACAATACCTATACTTTTCATTCAAACTGTATTTTATGGACTTTTTTTTTGTTTGTTTAATCAAAGACTTTGTTTTCAACATGAGAAAAAAATTTGTGAACATTTGAACATTTTTATCATCACAACATTTCAAAAACAGTGAATGTGTTGGAACTTTGTAAGAATAAATGATAAATGACCCGCACTTGTATAGCGCCTTTCAGAGTAAGGACTCCAAAGCGCTTTACACTACAGTGTATCATTCATCCATTCACACACACATTCATACACTGGTGGGGATGAGCTACGATGTAGCCACAGCTGCCCTGGCGCACTGACAGAGGCGAGGCTGCCGAGCACACGCGCCACCGGTCCCTCCGACCACCACCAGCAGGCAAGTTGGGTTAAGTGTCTTGCCCAAGGACACAACAGCAGAATTCTCTGTCAGGAGCCAGGATCGAACCTGCAGCCTTCCGATTACTGAACAACCCGCTCAACCAGTTGAGCTACTGCTGCCCCACTAGCTCATACATTTCCAGTGTATGGTTAGTAAAAAACCTGTAATTGAGTTAGCAGCTTCCAGGGTTCTATAACCCCCCAAGGTGCTTTACAACACTACCAGTCATTCACTGACACACACACATTCACACCCTGGTGGTGATGAGCTACAATGTAGCCACAGCTGCCGTAACCGGTGCCTCCAACCACTACCACTACCAGTGTGAGGTGTCTTGCCCAAAGGCACCTCACACACCATTCCAAACCCACAACTCCAAAAGAGTGAGTGGGACTCAAACTGACAACCTTCAGATGACAGGGTGGGCATTTAACTCCTCTGCCATCATCGCCTGGTTACATCTTCTCCCTTGGCCTGCCACAGCAACTGTGGATGAGCGCTCAGTGACTGGTGTCACCTTCATGACTCTTGACTAGCAAGGCGAGGTCCTTCGTGGCCCGCGAGGCTCCCCTTAAAAATCTAGTCCTTGTATCAAACTAAAATAGTTTTGACAGCAAAAAAATAAATAAAAAAATAAAATGGAGATGCACAAAACAAATTTCTGGTTTAGAAAATAAATTACAACATTTCCAGTTTTAAGTTTATTTCCAAAGTTTTAAAGTTGTTATTTTGTTGGCAGTTTGACTTTTTTTTGATTGATCATTAAAGAACTAAAATTAACTGCATATTTCATCTCTTCACAGACTCAGGGAGAGTCGCGCTGCACAGCTTTTAAATCCCGCTACATACCACCTCTGGATCGGAAGCACGGGGGCACCTGAGAGCCAAACACATCAGATTAAAACTTTTCTGCTCAAACTGGACGGACCTGAAAAGCAGATGTGTAGAAAGGACAGGCGTGATGTAATTGGTGTAAAACCTCACAAACATCCTCATCGTTTTGCATTGAAGACCATAAAACCTGTTACAACCAACACCAAACAGAATGCAACCTGTCCACTAAAGTTTTATGGTGTTCTACTCGTTCACAGCTGAGCAATAAGCTTTTTCACTCGTCCAAGAACAAATACCCCTCTTTTCCACCTGCAGTCACCCGACACCGTTCAGATCGTCTCATTTTACAAAGAATGAACCGATGCTAATCTTCACCACGCCCAGACGCGGTCACACACACAACAATACATTGAATGTGACAGCCTGTCTGTAAATTTGTGGCTTTTCTGGACCAGTTTATACACTTTTGTCTACTGAGCGAAATTGTAACGGAACATAAATAAAACCTTCCTTCTCGTCAGGTTGCTAAAGAAAAGAAGAAATAATCCAACAAAATCTAGAGACAAAGAGAAAATATAACAATCGTGGATAACCTTCAACCAGGAAGTGGTTTTGTTTTCCTTTCCTTACGACAAACTTAAGACACACACACACACATACATACGAAGAAATTCTTGTTTTGAATAATCTGTTAAATATTGAAAATGGTTTAAGGTCAACATTGATGGTGTCATAAGAAGTGAATAGTTCTCTTTATGACACGTGTGAATGAAGCTGATTTTATGATCTTTAGTCCTCCGTACAAGGGTCAGAAGTGGAAACACAGCTGTCATCACAAGACTGGTAAGATCTGGACACGTGTCGTAACGCGGCTGGAGTTCAGAGAGCACAGGATGATTTTGTAACCAATTCAGGAGGATCTAACGGTTTTACACGTGTTACGTGAGCTATTCACATGTCGTGTTTAGATTTTGCCAGTATGGATGTTCTGTGACTTAACTGAGAAAAAATAAAATCAAAACAAAAACGTATTAAAAACTGACTCCCTCTGCTTTTGTCAGTGGAAAGCTACACAAGTCAGGCTGTTATATACGACAGTAAATAAGAGCATAAAACACAGACAGTGCTCTAACTGTAAACAGCTTTTTGTGTCCAACAGAAACATTTACATTGAACAACCTACATGTTCAAAAGATCTAAACAAGCTTTTATTTTGAAACTGACCCTTGAGTCTGAGTCAGTCCTGTTGTGTTGTGTGGGTGCAGAACAAAAACAAACAGCAAACCGTGTATTCAAGAGTATTTTAATATTATTAATATGTATACTTTAGGCTTTAGAAATATAACTATCAATGACAAAACTTCCACTGAAGTAATGGTAGTTCGCTTATGCCCCCTTCAAATCAATTAATTACAGTATACACATTATGATACAGAGCAGATTTAAATCTGAAATCATATTTAAATAAATGCTCAGTAGATAAAGGTTTTCATAACTTTTTATTCTTTTCTTCAACTACCGTATTAGCCATTTATGAGTTTTAGCACACCCAAAAATGTAAAGCCTTTATTTTCTAATAAATTTAAGTGCAAACCGTTTATTTTTCTCTTTAAAAAGACACCGACCGCAGCATCCTGCTTTATGGATTCAGATTTCAAGACTGAGGATGTTAAGCCGAGTGCAGCAAGGCAGTCCTCAGCCCTCTTTCTGTTCATTAGAGCAGTTCTAGAAAAACAACAAAATCAGTGCAAAGTCATCAATGGGGAGATTCTAGTCAGGAGTAAACAGACACAGGGTGAATATGGATGGATGAGACTTTCTAATGCTCAAGCAACTCATAAGTTCTTCCAAAATTCACAGTCTGTAGCCTTAAATGGGGTGTATGGAACATGGCACCTCTCATTTGGTCTGCGTTTAACACAGATAACAGTCTGGCGAGATCGGACACAAAACAAACATTTTAAAAGACCTAAAATGTGTTAAAACTCCAGAAAATAGCACAATAGTCGATAATCCAACTCCATTTCCCCGTTCCTACCCCCCTGGTTTCATTCCTTCTCTAAGTCAAGGGAGTGATGAACAAAAACAGAGAAGCCATTAACAAAACTGGGAGGGAAGGATATAAAAAGAAAAGAAAAACTTGCAATGCTTGCAGGGTGAAGCGCAGCATCGGACTCTGGGGTTGCAGGGTTCTTTAGCAGCAGAAATATTGTGGCTATACTACTGTCCCACTGGGAGAGCTGGCTTGGTTTTGGGATGACAGTAAACCCTAGAAAAAGGAAAACAAGGAGATTTGCATTGGGAAAGTCCACATACTGTAGCAGAATCAAACAACAAATAGCTTAGTGAAACGTGGCTCGGCTTTCCAAATCCTGGAAACCGCGTGGAAGCAGCGCCGTGCCTCTAATGGAGTCCATCTTCATTAGCAGCGAACCTCCATCACTTCTCCTAGTAAATGTACCCGTTCTACATTTTTAAAGTGGTTTAAATTTCATAAGGTGGTGTATTCTGTGAAAAACTGGGTGAGTGTATAGAGGGAAAAGGGAGTTTAAGCATGCAAAGAGCTGCAGGGAATCTTCAGGCAAAACCCTGGGTCGTTTGCATAAAAGCTGAAATGTGAGTAGGGTTGAGATGGTCCCACGGCATGTTAGCAAATCTAATTATCAAATGGATCTAGGCTTAGTTTTATACTTTTTAGTTCACTCGGTTTGTGATTTATGTCAAAGTTGTTGGCTGCAGCAAGCGATTAGTTAGTGATTAGCATCCAGTTAGTCCTCTAAACAGAATATATGTCTATATTTTGGATTTCGGCTCTTTTTTAACACAAAGACTACAGCTATTGATTTCACAGGTGAGCAGCATCTGTTCCTGCTAGTTAATAAACAATGTGATGATGTCTTTTAGCGGTCTTAAGTGGAGTACAGTCAAGAACTTGAACAGCAGGCATTAATCAGAGAGGAAGCTTCACTGGAGAACAGAACAAGAGGCTGATGATCAGTGGTCATGGGGAAGAGGTCACACAGGAAAAAAGTAAAAAAAATAAATAAAATAAAAAAAGATCCAGAGTTTGACAGTAGTTTCTATTTATCCATGTCTTAGCTTAAAACTGAGATATTTCCCAAACAGAAAGCAGATCCAAAATGAAAGAAGCTACAGTACCAGAACCCAACCTGAAGGTCGGTAGAGGCGGTTTGCTTTGTTAGCTAGGCACTGTTAGATGATTTAGGAACCAAACAGCTTTCATTAAGGACCTAAGTTCACCTTCACATCACAAGTCCACACAGAAATCTCACCAGAATTTGTTACGTAGCCAAAAAAGAGCATACGTTTTATAAAAGAAAAAAATAACGTAAACACAGACAGTTTCAGTTTACCTGCCTGCCTACAAAATGACAACTCGACTATAAAAAGCTGTTCCAAAAGTCACAAGTTTGTTGTTATCTTTAGAATATAGATCTTGCTAAAGAGTGACAGACAATCTGATCACTGCAACCTTCCCACCATTTCCTGTTAAAAAGAACTTACCACTTTGCCTGGCCTCGCCCATGTGCAAATAAATCCCTCCTGACATGCAGTCACTAAACAGTCCTCTAAAAATATGAGTACAGTCAGTCTCTCGTGTGCTATTTTTTTACAGATGAGAGGCTCGAGAAGCGGCACGTCCTCCATGCGGGGGCACAGCAGCGTGCCGAGCGTCTTGGCGGGGTCCGTTTTGGTTTTTGTCAGGAGGTTGAGCTTGTCGCTGCTCTTGCTGCTGATGTGACCCATGCTGTGGTTGCGTTTGTGGTCCTTTTCGTGGTGGCGTTCCTTCCGATCGTGCAGCGAGAGCGTGGCAAATTTACTCACGCCGGTAGCAATGGCACTGTCCATGATCCCGCCGCTGACTGCACTGCCCCCGCTGCCCGCCTTGTTGGTGCTGTTAGCTGTAGCGGTGCCAGCTGAATGGGGCAAGCTGTTTGAGCGTGGCAACGTGGAAGAGAGGGAGTTCACGCCGGGTGTATTGGAACCACTGTTGTTTCCATTTGTAGTGTTACTAGAGGTGTTGGTGATGATTGTAGCGCCCGCAGGAGGGCTAGTAGCATTCATCACATTAGTGTGTGTCCGTGTCCTTGAAAGAGGAAGATGGGGGAAAAGAATGTCCTCGGTGAGGTCCCACAGGCATAGCTGAGTGTCCTGGCCCACTGAGCCAAACCGGTACGTTACACTTACAGGCCGGCTGTCTGTAGAGTTGCGCTTGGAAAGTCGAGATTGGGTACTGTTGGCTCTGTCTCTCCCAAAGTGGATCACCTGATCCTGGAAGTCCTCGTCACTGCCGCTGAACTCCATCGGGTCACTTTCCTCCACGCTAGTGGTGTAATGATCAAACGCCACCACACTTACCCATGACTTATGGCCATGACCTCGGGCAATGACCCTGCAGTCTAAAAACGACCACACAGTCACTAGATCGTCTTCTCCACCTGCAACTATGTACTTCCCATCGGGGCTCCAGCACACGCACAACAAGCCACCAAAATAGCTCTTCATCGTGCCGTGAAGCTCCACAGCGTCAAAGTTGAACACCCGTAGAAAGCCGTCTTGGCTAACGCAAGCAAGGAACTTGCCGTCTGGAGAAAAGGCAAACTCATTTAGAGCCCCTTCCCCCACTGTCCATTTCAAGAGGGGGTTCCGCGTGGATTTGCTCTTGCACGTGTGTACGGAGTAGTTCTCTCCCTGTTTGAGCAGCTGGTAGTGAGGTGCTGTGGTGCCACAGGTATGCTCCACGTTGTACAGGTACATATTCCCACTGGCATGAGAGACCAGGAACAGGCTCTCGGAGCCAGGTACCCATTTCACACAAGTTACTCGGGACTTGTCTATTAGTCTCTGGAGGGGGAAAAAAGAATATTAAAATATCTGAGTCACTTTCCAATGCATAGTTTGTTACGATATTAAAAATCTAGACACGTGTGGCAAACGTTGCAGAATTACAATGTGCCGTCTATCCTTCAGAGGCATACCTCCTCATTGAAGAGTTTACTCGTCTCCTTTTTGATGGGGTCAATGAGCTGGACCTGTCCTGCTGAGAAGCCCACCAGCAGGGACACGCTCTCTGCTGTCGCTGTGAGGTGGTTGAAGTCATGACACGTGGGCTGCGTCCCCTTATAAATACGCTTGTCTATGGGCTTGCTCAAGTCAGCAGCCTGGAGGAAGGGAGCGAGAGAGAGCATAAAGCAAGTACAGACACCTTTAACAATCTGACTTTGAGCTACTGCACTCTTTACGTTTCATTTCAAATAGAATGATGAAGAAAATGTGATCTTCTACAAAAATCAACATCAAGAACTGGTGATACAGCTAAAATTTTAAAGGCATCAGGGTGAAATCTGACTCTCAGAGTAACTAAAATGCACAGAAATACTCTGAATAAGCCAAAAAGAATGTAACAACAGTCTGATTGGTAATGATTTACAATTACCACTGCAGGGGGGTATGGAAAACACATTTAGGGGTAAAATGATGACTCACTAATGTTAGCCTTGACATTGAAGGTTTTTGTCTCACCCTCATCAAGATATTTCACACATAGCACTTATATTTTACTAGTTTGTAAATGTAATGGAGTAAGACTGAACAGTATATCAAGTCTGAAAATATATCAATGTGTTATTAAACAAGACACAAAATTTAAGTTTATATTTTAATGTGACCTGCCTAGGGACTGTAGCATTTGGCATATTTACATATATTGAATCTTCAATAGCTGTTAATTAGTGTGCACAGTCCCTACCAAATAAATGAACGCAAGAGCTCTCTGACTAAAACTACTTTAAAAGAAGAAAAATGCTGCTTCTGAATCATTTCCATCATTACTTCTGAACACAACAATTACTGTGTCTTGAAATCTAAATACCAGCCATCCTATGACGTTTACTCATTCTCTATTTTCAGCGTGAACAGAAAAATGTCATGCATTTCTCAGAGTTCTCCATCACCAAGCACTGCTGGGAGAACTAAATGACTCATGAAGGGCTGAAAAGCAGCACATGATATGAAATTGCAGCGTGAAGTGGTAGAGCTCTCACACACATAAGTGTTTTGATTACCAGTCTAAAAGATGGTGAGTCAGTCTAATTCAATCTGAACTACGATCCTGCTGTCATTGCATAAAAGGATTTGATTGCATTTTCAATTTAAGTGATTTCTACTTTGAAAAAAAAAAATAAGTGTTTACATTTAATGGAAGGCTAAATGTTATTATAATATATATCCTATACAGATAGGACGCCTATATAAATGTACAGTGTAGTTTTGTCTGTGAAGCAAGAAAATTTTCAATTTTTGGTTCAGAGTATATGCTAAGTTTTGATCAGGCAGGCTATAAACAACACTTCCAATAAGTAAATGCTATGATGCTGAATGACAGGCATGAAATGTGTACAATACAACCCAAAAATGTGGGATAGCATTGATAACAACCAACTTTATAGTTTAATAGTTGGCTATACACTGATTTTAAATCACTGTCAGGCACCTGTCAGCTAACAAGTCGACAGTTTCATCACAAACCGGATCCGCAACAGTTTCAACGCTGACAAGTTGAGACAATACAAATTGTGAATGTACCCCTGAGGCCTTCATGCAAATTCAAGTCCAACTAAAACAAAATATCAGATTTTAGGTCCTGGCCTCAGCTTCTTAATGTCAGCCAGTGGTGCTGGCTAGCTAGCGAGTAGCCTAGCTACCTAACTGCTTCGAGCTAACTAGCAAGCTGCCAGCTAATTTCAAAGTCAAGCGCCTGTCATAGTTCTGAAATAGCACACTGACAGCCCAAAACTCCAACGACAGCTGAGACAACGATAATGCACCACAACCAGCAGTGTCTTCCATGGCTGTTGACATTAGCCGACTTAGCACGATACCTTTCTAACGCCTTTGTAGATGTAGAAGTAGAGCTCACGGCCCACATTGAAACAGATCCTGTCGCCGTTACCCGACTGGTCGTTGACGTTCACGAAGGAGACCTTAACGGGGTTGGAGCCTTGCGAATTGAAAGGCACCCTGTTAGGACGGCTGTATTCGGAGTGAGTGAGGAGTTTGTAGACACCTTCTCGAGTGGTGAACTGAGTTTTAATTTCGTTCATCTCCTTCCCTCCTCCCTCCGCCGCCATCTTTGAAATTAACATTCATCCCTTTCCCCCAGGCCGGATCTTACGCACGGATGGGAGCAGGGTGAGCGACGCTGGGAGCTGACTCTCCCGTTCCCCCCAGCGGTTCACAGAGGAACTGGGGAGGAGAAGATCTCTAAATAAATATTACTTGTGGCCATGTAACTTCCAAGATAAGTAAAACGCTATGAAACACATTTAGGCACTTTTAAAGGTGTTTTATTTTGAAAAGATTTTGACCGGACGTCTTATTTTGACACGTTTGTTTTGTTTTTAACTCAGCTGTTACCACATTTTTGCCGTTTAAAATCAAAAGCACCTGGTACTCTGCTGATTGCTGAAAGTTTTTCTGGCAGCATTTTTACAAAATTCTTTTGCTATTTCACCACTTTTTGGTCTAAAAATAAAATAAAACAAGTGTCATAATGGCGTGTAGGAAAGGACAACAATGTTCACTACAAGGTATGGGAGAATAAGGAGATAAAATCATTTAGATAACGTTTAAATATTCATTGAACGACAGTTTATAGAAGCTGAGTTGAGTTTTTATTGATTGTGATTTATTAATTTCATTTTCCTCCAATTTCTTCCAAATGTTTACAAGTAAATTTTGATATTTGTCATAATAAATAATATACATATCTTTTATCTAAATTGAGACCTCAGTGATAGGCGTGCACCCAACTCGGTGGACCAGCTTTCTTTCAGCTACACGGTAAGTTATTTAAAACCCCTTCTACAATTTATCCGCTTGCACATTTCTAAATTGCAAGAATGTGACCTGTGATTTTCTTTTTGTCAGGAGATGTGTAAGATGGATTCAAGCACGGAATCTGACTCAGAAATCAGTCCGAAATGGTCCGACACCAGCACTCTGGTACTTCTCTCATTCCTAAACTGCATTTTTTTAAATCAGGGAGTACATTTTAGAAACATGTACACCTACGCTGATAAACTGCTCATCATTGATCAGAAAAAGTACTTGTATTTTTGAACGGTCAAACTTTTCATAAAACCTGCTCACTTTGGCATCTATTGTCATTTAGGAAGTGTTATTAAACTGCAAAAGCTTAGTGATCTATCTCTGTGAGTAGGAGTGTGTGAGCAGGACTTCACAGCGTGCATCAACATACAAGTCTGCAGGGCGACATGCATCTTATTCTTTGGTACGTATTCTTTTAGGCATTCATTTCCTCAACGTCTTTCTGCTCAGCGGGTTCATAAATAAGTCTGTGTTCTCGTGGTTGTAGTTTTTGGACCCATACGATGGGAGCTCAGAGGATTCTGATGAGTCCAACATCAGCAGCAGGCTAAGGCAGCAGGGGAAGGTGTGTGGATGCCGCCTCTCAGGCCGAAGAAGGCGACCAGTCCTACACCACTCCGCCAAACTGGTGAAAAATGGGATGACAGGTTCTTTAATAGCTCAGCAAACCACAGTCCCAGATCCCGGTGATGTCCAGAGGAAATGCAGAAGTGATTCTGAGCTGTGGGACTGTGGACTCGACACTCTGTCCTCCTACAGCGATCGAGATGGTTGTGGAAATATGACAGAAGAAAGGGCGCCTTCTTCTCTGATGGACATCCAAACTATAGATGTAGAGCTGCAGCTTAATGACTTTCCCATTTCTGGACTTCCGATCTCAAGCAAGGGAAGTTCGTGTCAGATGCTGAACTGCTGCTCTGAGAGATCCTGCGTCTCTTGTAATGGATCTCTGTCCAAGAGGAAGGTGGACCGCTCTGGAGCAGACGCAGCAGAGCTGGGGCTGAGAAAAAGGCAGTGTGTGTTAAACATGGAGAACAAGTGACTGAGCAAAGACTCACGTCACTTTATTTACCTTGGAAATCGAAGTTATTTAGAAGTGCACTTTTACAAAACTTTTTTCCCTTCCAGAAAAAATCTGTTACTGCTGATGCTCTGAATAAAACCTGATCTGCAGTGGTAGCTGACATGAGCTCGGAAAGATTCACACACTTCTCTGATTTGACTTCATTGGAGAAGCTCCAGATGAACAAATAAAACCTCCAGTGGTTATGTAATGTTACATTTGCTGCATGGAACAGAACTAAGTCAATGTCAAGTTTATTTATATAGCACATTTCCAACAATCAGAGACTGCACAAAGTGCTGTACACAGACAAGCAGTAAAAATAAAATGATAAAACACTGAGAGCCTTCCAGTAGACCCTAAGATTAATTAACAATAAAATCAGTTAAAAGCAAGGGTGAAAAGGTAGGTTTTTAAAAGAGACTTAGAAGCAGAAAGGCTGTTGGCAGACCTAATCTGTAAGGGAATGCTGTTCCAGAGCTTGGGAGCAGCCACAGAAAAGGCCCTGTCGCCTCTGGACTTCAGCGTAGACTTGGGAACAGATAATAGATGTAGAGAGGATGATTGGAGCTTCGTTTGGGGACACGTGTGTTTAAAAGTTCCGACAGATAAGGAGGGGCCAAATTGTGTTGTGCCTTAAAACAGATCAGTAGCATTTTAAATTGAATCCTGTAAGTGATGGGAGCCAGTGAAGAGCTTGTAAGACTGGTGTTATGTGATCCCTGCGCCTACCTGTCAGCAAGCGAGCTGCCGCATTCTGGGCCAAGTGGTTTTGTAATTTCTATACAATATTCAGACATTTTTGTACGTTTGTATGAAAAAAAGATGTATTAATACCAAGTCCAGTTTATTTTATTAATTTGTTTCCTATAATTTTAGTCAAAACTGATTTCTCCTGAATAGCATTTAATTTCATGCTAAATCACACAGGGCCGGATTTAGCCAGCCCTACAAAGGGGGGCAGGTATAGATTATCAGGGGGTGCAGGTCTGGGAAATAATTTTTCAGGTGTCACGTACCCCCAAATCCCTAAAATGCATAGAAAACTATGCTATCATTACAGTTCTTCTATCCATGTATATATACACATCTTTTTCTTTGATCCATTCCTTACACTACCCTCTGCATTCACCTGGGCTTGGGACTGGCACAAATGGGACACTGGCTTGTTTCCCATTGGGGCTGCATTGATCTTTATCTTTTAATGTTTTTATCTTATGTCTTATTGGCCTATCTTTTTTAAAATTTTTATCTTTGTCTTTATTTTATCTCATCATTCCATTTTTTATTTTACTTTTTTAAATTTCTTATTTCACTTATATATATATTTTTTTATTTTTAAGAATTTTTTCTTTATGGCTTTTGTCATTACAGCATCAGCCGTCTGCTTTTCTGTGCAAAAGTCCTAACAAATCCATCCATATCTAGGCCCGTTATGGCCTTCTAGAGAGCCAGAATGACTACATTTCTTTTTCTCTCATGTAGACTATGTTAAAATATTTGCACTTCTGCCAACAAATACAAATCCTTGCACTGATCTCATCCAGTAGATAAGAGTAATATTTTGCTGTTAGTTTACACTGGTTAATATTCAAAGAGTGAAGTTATTTTCATCTGGAAAAAAGTCTGAAGAGACCAATTTGATGCAGTCAAATTTCTTTTAATGACACTTTGTTTCCATAGTTAAAAATCCCACTGAAGGAATGCGACTTCCTCTACCTGCTTTTACTCAATCTAAAAGGCTCCTTTCTTTAAAACACTTCCCTTTCAACCTTCCTTTTCCACATTACATCATCATTTCCTTTCAACATCTGGCAACTTTCTCATAAACCTTCAGAAACATGTTCCAAAAACTCTACGACTGATTGACAAAAAGGTAAACATAGGGATGCAATAAGCTACGACTATTAGTGATGGATAACGACAGAAAGTGATTAAGAAGCTTGCTTTTTTCTTCTTCTGCAGGAATAAGTTATTTATTCTGTGCACAGCACAGCAACTCCACGCTCGTAGAAGCTGTGAGGATCTTCCTTGGTGGCGATGTCGAAGTCGACCGTGAAAATGAGGTCTGACCTGGTGAAGTTCAGGTACACGGGAAGAGTGACCTGCAGCAAGGAGACAAAAACTCAAACTTAGTTATCCAAGCTTGTTTTTGAACAACGTCCTCTGTCCAGATGTTGCTCATACCACGTGTCTCTTTTCGGCGTTACTTTGCTTCACCCAGCGGAGCTGAGTCAGAGGCAGCTCCGTGGAGATGGTCGTGGACAGAGACAGCTTGTTGTTGGCACACGTGGCTCCCTGCAGCTTCAGACCTGGAAGGGACAGTCGACATGCTTTAAAACCAAGCTGCAAAATAAATTTCATTTATAGCACTTTGTTGTGTTTCAGCTATTAAATCCATATTTTTCCACAAGTGCAGCAGATGGAGTGTTTTATCAGACCTTTGATGCCAAAGCTGCAGGCGTCCAGCGCCGCGCCCTGGGCGGTGGTAACATTGACCTCCAGACACAGCTCCTCCAGCGACCAGCTGTTGGCTTGCGCCACATACTGGCGGGTGGCGGTAATGTAAGCCTCTGGGACAAACAGGCTGCCCAAGCACACGTGGACGTTCTAAAGATGGCAGACAAGAAGAAAAGTACTTTTACAAATGAGACAAAAACATTTTAAAACAGGTTCTGCAAACCCATTTGGAGTTAATGGTATTCAAGAGTAATTCTGCACACAGAAGGTACCTTCAGCTCCTTTGCACCACCGCTTGCAGCCGCCTGGGAGATCTGCTGCAGCTGTTTGATCCTCTCACTGAAGTCCGACACCCACTGGATCACAGTCATGGAGGCTGGGACGGTGTACCGGCACCAGCTGCGTGGGAGGATTCCTGGAAATAAAGTCAACTGTTTAATACATGTTCAAATAATAAAGATATGAACAGACGCAAACAACAAAACCTTTAACGAGGTCGCTGATGAGCGTGCGCAAGTAGTTGGTCTGCTTCTTTTTGCCCTCACACACGTGCACCACATCAGAAAGGTTCTGCCGGACCTCCTGGAGCATCGTGCCTCCCATCTTCACCTCACGCTCGAAGAAGCGGAACAGTGGGTCCTGGTGGTTACATGTTTCAACAAAGACGTTAAAGCAACTGGAGAAGGATTTTCACCCACTGGAGATCCCCTGGTTACCTCATGAAGCGTGTTTATAAACCACCACCTGTGTTTCTGTGCTTTCTGCCGTTACCTTGATGTTCTCCACCGTGCGTTTGAGCGGATTGACCATTTGAGGCATGAGCTGAAGCCAGTTGGACGCCGTGGTGTGGAGGGTCCTCATCCAGGCGGGCTGAGTGTCAGACGTGGACGACGTGCGCTCCTTTTTCTCCGTCTCATAGGCAAGGTCATCCTCATCCTCCAACATCTGCATTTTCAACATCTTACCCATCATGTCAGTGCCTGCGCAGCCCAGCAGAGGACGCCAGTGAGCGGGGAATGAGGTGGAGGAGGGGTGGAGAACAAGCCCGTGGCAGAAGGTGAGGGGAAGAAATTAATTATGAAACAAAGAACAACAACAAAAAACTGCTTCTCAGGGTTATAATAAATAAAAATGGGTTTAAAAAAAGCAAAAAGAGAAGACGGGACAAGACAAAAACCACAGAAAGCTTCAGCCAACATTTCATGTAACAATATATTTAAAAATAAGGGAAATGAGGCTTTTCCTCAGCTGACTGAATAAATAAATAAACCCACACAAGCGATGCAAGGAGGCAGGTTTGGGGGAGGAACTGAGCATAAAGGCTGAGAGCTTCAGTAGCGGCTGGACTGTGAATCTGGAGCTCAGTCTGACCAAACAGAAAAGGGAGGATGTGGGGGGATGCAGCCAAAAACTTATCTGTGGAGGGGAATGAGATTTGCATCTTTGCAAAGCAACATGATGCCAGTGAAATACAGCTGCTGGAGGGTGAGGAGCCACACCCCCATTCCTTCGAGCAGATGACCTTTTAAAAACAAACACTACAACCACAGCTAGGCTACGTTTCAGGACTCAGCGTTAGCCAAACAGACTCAGATGTTAAATCCTGACGTTTCACTGGATGCTGTTAGCTTGTTATAGTTACACTAAAAAAAGAGAACCGTGGAAACGTTCATTTAAACGATGCACACACTGCTGGTCAGGAGGTGTGAAACGCCAGAGATGACCATACCCTGAGTGGTGAGCAACACCTTCTCTGCATTGCTTGGCAACCCCAGCCAAGATGGAGTCTGAGTGTCAGGAAGCATCTCTACCCAGTGCATGAACTCCTCACGTCTGAAACACAATCACACGGCTAGTTAAACGTTTTTGAAGGAAAATATTTTAATATTCATGGACTTAGAGCAGTTAAAGTCACGGATCAAGCGTCACTGACCGGATCCCATCAGGCATCTTGATGTCCTTCTGGCCGTCAACCTTGAGCGCCAGCTTGAACTCGCTGTCGAAGCTTCCCTTGGTGAAGATCCGCTCCAGGAAGGTGATGAGCAGCCGCTGGTCAAACTCGTTATCGATGCGACCACCGTAGATGGACTGGGCCATGAGGGTCTTCAGAGCCGCCCAGGGGATCTTATCTGGGGCGATGTTCTGGCGACCCTGCGAGGTCAGATGTGGTGAAAATGTGAGCAAAAAAATCTGTTTCAAATATCTGAACTTAAGGATTCTTAACAATATGTTTATTTAGCTGTTTACAACCTTAGCAGTGTCGTCCAGCCAGGTGTCAATGGTGTCACAAGCAGAGCGAAGGTCAGACTCCCCAAACTCGTATTTTTTGGACCAGCCGAGTGGAGCGTAACGCAGGCGCTCCTGGATGACGGCGTGGAACCAGGCCAGGAGGAAGTAGAGACGTGCACGCTCATTGGGAGCCTGTAGAGACGAACACAATAATTCAGATAGAAATCTCAAATGAAATGGTATTTTAGCTTTGAAGTATGTTTAGGTCACCTTGCACATGCGAGCCACAGGTATGCTGCTGAAGGTTCTGAGCATGTTCGCCTTGACCCCAGGAGGAGGCTCGAACACAAAGATCCGACCTGCACGCAGCAGGTTGACCGGAACCTAGCGGAGATCAAACACAAGAACATCCTTAACGGGTAATTAAACCCCTAAATAACCTTTTTTTTTTGCTTATAAATTGTATAACTGGGTCTTTACAAATGCAATCTTTCGGTTTCTGTGCATCTTTTGAGATGTTTGTGTAAACTTGATCTAGGTCTAAAAATGTCTTAGTGCTGCCCCCTGTGGGTTGAACTGTGGCTACTGCATTTTAAATTTGTGATTGGCTGGCGCTGGTACAATCTCTCATCATTGGTACAGTCTCCTCCCTCTCCCTCCAAGGATGGAAATTCCTCACACTTGGCCACGCCCCTCCATGCCCCCCTGGCAACGCCCACTTTCATTGCATTTTCAAATCTTGACTAGGGGTGGAGTTACTTTTTGGATGGCGTGCAGTCCCTCTTTAAAGAGCAAGTCACTCCAAATCACCATTTTTTTGCTGATAAACTAAATAAATGAGTGTTCAATTGTGCTGTAGACAAATGTAGTCAATAATTCGGCACTTTAGCGCATCTTAGTTAAAATTTAAATATTCTGCCTAAAACTGTCAGCGATGCACCGTCGTCAGGCAAAAACTCAGCACTGCATTTGAATTTAAATCTGCCATCGCTATTGGCTAAGAGGTACACTATGATGTTAGATGGTACATTATGATGTCACAATGTCGTGAGTGTGTGTATTTGTTAGAGGCTCTGCCCTCTCGGTCTGCTAGGCAACAGCATTTGTTGCATTTTCCAAACAGGAAGTGAGAGTTGAGTAAGAATCTGGCAGGGGGTGACTTGCCCTTTAAACTCCACGTACTTTGGAACTAAACCTTAAAAGGAACTGTTACACACAGAAACGTCTGATGAGGAGCTGTACCTTCGGGTTGATCTCCATTGTGAGGAAGAGCCTGAAGCTAGCATGAGGCTGCATGGAGTGAAGCTTCTTCTCCAGCTGCATCAGCCAGCCAGGAGCAAGGTGGACGTTCTCCAGCATCACCCATCTGCAGGATCAAAGACAAACCCTCTAAATACACGCCAAATGATATCAAAACACACTAATAAACATACAGTGACATGAATCACCTGCCAGACTTGACAGCAGTGTTGATGTCTCGGTCAGCCTTATTGAAACCTTCAGCTGAACCTGCAGAGTAGAAGTATGTAAACGTTTAATATCCTCACGGCTCCACTCAGTTACCTTGTGCAGCTACTGAGTTATCAGGTAAACTTGGTACCAATAGAAACGGAGGTGATCTGCTTGTTCTGCTCTGCAGCCAGATCCCGGACAAGCCCGCTAGCATCATAACCGGGTACGGAGCACATCAGCACCGGAGTGCTGGGCTTCACCTGGAGGGCAGACATGTTTTATAACCCACTTTTCCCTTTAGCACCTTTAAAAAGGAAGAAATTAACCTTCATAATACCTCACTGTCTACTATGTTAGCCAGGTCAAGGGGTTGCTCGATGATGTTCATGAAGGACTCTCCCAGCACCTTGGAGACAACAATGTGGGACATGGCCAGCAGGCGGTCAGGGCGGAAGGCCTGGATTAGTAGCAGCTGTTGCACCGCCTGACCGATGGAGGCTGAAGCAAGAGAGACAAACATCAGTGAAAGGCATCTACGCTCCATCTACTCTCAGGCTCATCTCCATGATTGCTGTTAACGGTTCGATTCAAAATGCTCACTTGACTGCTTCTCCTCCGACCACAGATAAGGAACGGCCAGGTCAGGAGTGTTGCTCTCAATCCACATGAAGAATTGCTGAGGAAGCAAAAACATGAAAGAATTACTTCTGAAAATCTATTTTAAAGGATGAAATAATTTTTAAAAAGCATTTCAGCTCGACTGAATCAGAAAAACTGAGTTTTAAACCAGGCATCACCTGTTCTGATTTATCCAGATGATTTCTGACACTCACCTCATCAGCCTCCACCTTCTCCACCAAGTCCTTGAATGCTGGGAGGTGGCTGAGACGGACCATGGCCTCACACTGATCGCTGGTCAGACCTTTGATTTTGGGCAGAGCCGTACCCGTCAGCACAATCTCCTTCCCACGCAGGAAGTGCTGGAATTCTGCGTCGTACGACGGTTCACTGGAGAAATCCACAGATTAAATGCGATGTTTAGTGTAACGCCGTTAGTCCAAATACGGCGTTCTTACCTCGTGATGCCCTTTAGGCTGATCTTAGCCAACAGCATGGCAAACGTAATGTGGTCCTGGTGCAGCATGCCTCTAGCGACTCGGTTGAACACCACCTGATTCCACACAAAGCAGATGTTTGCATCTTAGTTTGCTGCTTCACATTACAGTTACATTTAACAGCTTCATTTCAGACCTGGAAGAGGTCCTTAGTGATGAGAGCGAGCCTCTGAGAGTGGTCGCTGATGCTCTTGAGGTTGGCGTTCTCGTACAGCACCGTGTGGTACGTATCCAGGAAGAAGTGGAGAGAGTACTGATACAGGAAGTGCATCTGGATCCAGATTTAAGGGACACTTGTTGAAAATAGAAAAGACTGAAAAGCAGTGGTAAAGATAAACGAAAGATGTAGTCAGACCTGGTTGAGAGCCTCCATGGTGAAGTAGATGCTGCTGCAGGCGGAGGACAGAGACAGGTATTGCTGCGACACCGCCTCCACCTCAGCCATGACGATATCCGTCTCCTCCACCTTCCTGGTCACCTCTGCGGCCTCCTTTTTCAGGTTCTCCAGTGTGGTGATGATTGTGTCGTCATCCAGGATGCGACCCTTGACCTCGTTGAGGGCCTGCAGGAGGGATTTCTCCAGCTGGCGAAGACGCAGCTGGAACTCACCTTGAAGAGAAAGTTACTCAGTGATGATGACTGCACCACAAGCATCCTTGTTTCTCATCGAGTTCCTGTTCGTGTCCTCCTTACCCTGCAGTTTCAGAAGATCAGAGCGTTTCTCGTCCACGTCAGGTCTCTCAGCCTTTAGGACCTCATTCAGACACTGACTCTGGAGGCTGCTGCGCGTCACGGTGAAGTTGACAAACGTAACACGAGAGCACAAGTCTGGTGGGAACTCGACCTGCGAACACGTAACGTGTTAGAAGTCAAGCAGCTAAATAACAGGATGAATTAACAGAGCCGCCTCACCGTTGGGTCTCGTGTGGAGAGGAAGATCACAAACGACGGTGACAGATCGATGTCCTGGTCCCCCAGGGTGATGAGGACACGTCCCCCAGTTCTTCGCACCTCTCTGTTCAGCACCGGGTTTAGGATGGGGTCGTAGCTTTCCACATCCTTAAAAAAACAAACACATGAGAAGAAACAAGTGCTTGATGAACACGGGGATAGCGGGCGTGGACTGCACAACGAAAAGGCGCCTTGTCATGGTTCTACCTGGACCAAGAGCGGATTTCCAAAACGCAGCGCGCTCTCCAGGTTCTTCCTGAAGGCGTCATCCAGGAAGCTGGTTCTGGTGATCTTGCGGTCCTTGTACTCGTTCATTATGAACTCTGTGGCTTGGCCGGATGGATCGATGATGAGCGGATAGCTAGAATAACAAAGACACACCAAGAGTTAAAAGTCCTAACATTTTTTATTTCGGGGCCCCTCGGGGAAAGAGACACGGACCGGTTGAAGCGCTTGAGCATGATGGCGTTTTCGGTACAAAGGTCGTCTGCTGGGAGGGAGTTGGCTTGCCAGCGGAGTCTCTCATCAGCGTTGGAGAGGTATTCTGTTCTGGCGATGTCCGTACGGAACTAAGGGACGCATTAAAAACCAGTTTAGGATCGTTCTATTCAGACTTTATTATACAGAACAATTAGAATGGTCAAAACCGAGGCGGAGTTACCTGAATGTTGGCCTGCTGCAGGTGATGAGACCAAGTAGTGAACAGGTTCTGTCTCATCTGCTGATCAAAGTAACCAGCGTAAGTAATAAAGGCAGCGGAGAGGAGGCAGTCTCCAGCAATGGTGGACATTTGGTTCTTGAAGGTCTCGCTGGTCTTCTCCCAGCGCTCTCGCTCAGCGGACAGGCTCTTCAGCAGCGCTGTGCTGCGATTCACCTGAAAGAAAACGAAAATCAGCACAAGCTGCTGTTTAAAATAAAACAGGAACAGGAAGACTTGTTCACCTTCGCCTCGACTGCAGCCAGATCAGCCTTGATGGCCTGAGCCTCTGAGATGAGGACAGCATATTCTTCCTTGTAGCGAGCGATGCTAGCCTCCAGGTCTCTGATCATCTGCTCCACCTCCTCCGCCTTCGTCTTGTTGTCCTTTGCATCGTCCTCCAGTTTCTGCAGCTCATTCCGCAACGGCTCCACGCGCTTCAGCATGTCGGCATAATTCAGCTAGAGCGTTGGCAGAGCACGTTAGAAGAGCATTTTTCTAACCAGTAATCCTAATCTTCAGATTATTAAGGCTCCCACACCTGAGCGATGGCCCACTTCACCATCGGCCCACAGGCCAGGGAAGCCCTGTTGACCTGGTCGTAGTTGTAGCTCGGGTTGGAGAGGTAGTTCTTCTTCATCTTCTCACGAATCGAGTCACTGAGTGAAGTTAGCAGGAGATTAAATAGAGCAGGGACTGACTTGTAAATGATTAAAAAAAAAAAACACGATAAACTAAAAAGGATTGTTTTTATTGGTTTAGGGTTAGCTGAGGAGGCCTTTTAAAATCTCGTCACAAGTAAAAGCAAAAAGAACAAAAGTTTTAAATAAACTTGCTATAAATATAATTTATAATAAACAGCTGATTGTGGTGATCCAGCATGGTCAGTGTGACCCAACCTCCGCTCTGACGCTAGTACCTCATGTCCTCAGAGGAAAAGTTGATTATGCTGCTGATGAAATTATCCTTGATAATAACTTGTCTGATTTTTTTCCAGTCATTGGTCTCCTCGCCCAGCATAAGGCAGATAGACTCCATGGCCAGTTTGACCGCCGCAGGGGGATTGGTCATGGCCCGCACTTCTACTAGGTGCTGCCGCTTAATAGAACTCACGGCTAATTTAGCAGGATGAGGAGCAGAAGGAGGAGAGGGTTTGAAACGAACACAGGAGGAGGGAGGAGTGTTTGGGTTGAGACAGGGGGAGGGGTTCGACACAAACAGGAAGAAAAGAAAAAAACAACAAAAACATGTTTTAGTGAACAGATAAAATAGAAACTTTCATTTCACCTGATCTCCTCAGCAGAGAAGTTAACAATTGTAGGGATGAAGTTCTCCCTCATGATGATGGAGCGGATCTGCTTCCAGTCAGTGGTGCTCTCCCCGAGGAGCAAGCAGATGGACTCCAGGGCCAACTTCACGGCCGCGGGCGGGTTAGCCATGGAGCGCACCTCCACCAGGTGCTGCTTCTTAATAGACTTAACGGCTACCATTGTCAGGTGGACACGGGTAAATAAGATGATGAGGAAACGGGACGATGATGAGGGGTGGATGCCAGAAAATTCAGGTTAGCTGGGGCTTTTTTTTAGCGGTTAAGTGTTTCTAAATTTCTGACAGCGTGGATTTAACAACAGCCACGTTAACATCAAAAAGACGGTAAATGTTTAATAATGAAGCAAAACGTTACCATTCTGAGCCTCGATCACAGCGGGCTCCACCTGGTCCAGGTCTTGTTTGACGCTCAGCTGTTTGTCTTTGATCACCTCCTGCTGCTTGTAGACAGCTTCCTGGATCTCCTGACTCATCACCTGAAACCAGAGCGGCAGCAAAACAAAAATACGTTTTAATGGACTGGAACAGCCCAGGGGTCCACAGATGTGCTTTAATTCTCCTCGTGGACCTTTTTCTTCTCGGCTTCCTGCTGATCTTTGACCATCTTCTTCAGCTTGTCGTTGGCAGCAGCGTTCTTGGCCTCCAGCTCCTGACTCTTGATCCTTAGATCACGACGAAGCTCCTCCACCTTGACGAGGTGACGTACACATTAGGGAGCCTATCGAGCTAAACGCCAACATAACACAGGTACTCAGGTCTGATTGGTTTATAACCTACCTGGTCGACAGTTTCCTTGATCTTACGGAGACCAACGTTCAGGTGCATCTGCTGCTCCTCCAACTCGCTGCGTTTCTCATTAAACAGGTTGGCATACTGGTTGATGAAGTCCAGGTAGTGGCGAGGAGTAATGGCCATAGTGTGACCACCACGCTTGGCTAGACGGCTATTTGCCTGAAGGATTAAATGAAATCGTACATCGGGTGAAGCCCGACCTGTCGGACCAGTCGTCGTCCGCTCCAAGTCCTCTCCTACCTGGTGGAGAGTCTGATGCACGAACACGCAGCCATTGACGATCGCCTCGCGGTGAGAGGGCGGCTGGGGAAGCTTGTCGTAGACGATGGGCATGTAGTCCGGCACCTTGTAGTTGGGCTTCTCCAGATCCATCTTGCTGGTGAATTCCTTGCCCACCTGATAAAGTGCCTCTGTTGACCAGTCTCCAAACCAATTCAACACACACCTAGAAGGGCACAGTTACCAAAAAATATGAAAAGTTTCTGTTTTTCGGTGGTTTATGGTTTCCTTCACGATGAGTCCACACCTGTTGAAGAGGGCGGGGGATGTGGCAGCTCTGTCCTTCAGACCTTCTGATGAGGGATTCATGGTGAAAACTACGTGGAGGTTTCTGATGACCTGGCTGGTGAACCACTTGTAGAGCTCTTCATGCGTGTCGAGCATCAGCCCCTCCTTCTGTGCTCCCTCCTTGCACTGAGTCATCAGGGTGGCGTATTCATCTCCCTCAAACAGGCCAGGCACCTACAAACAGAAGAAGCAGGAAATAAAATCCACTAAGATCAGGATTTTTCTATAATCACAGAAACAAAAAAGCAGCAGCGACACACAAACGTTACCTCTCCGTTGGCCAGCAGAGTATTCATCCTCTCCAGGAATCCTGAGTCTAGCACGTTGGACTCGTCCATGATGAAGGCTATTTTCTCATTCTTACAACCTGAGCGACGCAGAACTGTACGCAAGTCTTCATCAAAGTCCTCACCCGTGTATTTCCTGTGCACCTGATCAAGAACCACACGAGTGACGAAACAAGCAAAAGCAGCGATCTCACACTAAATCGTTTGAACAATGAGTGCACCAACTTTGATCTGGTAGACACTTAATCCATTCATCCAGGCCACAAAGCGAGAGAGCGTGGTCTTTCCTGCTCCGCTCACACCGATCAACAGCAGATGACCCTGAGGCTGACGGAAGATTCTGAAACAAAAACATATTTAGTTTCCTCGAAATCGTGAATTTCTGGGAATCACTACGACGATCGCTCACCGATCAATTCGGAGGACGTGGTCCAGCACTTCATTGAAGAGGACCAAAGGAACATCCAGCTCCTCTTCATAGAAGACCTTGAGACGGGCCTTCACGTAGTCCCTCAGCTCCTCCTGTTCCACTGGGATGTAGTCCTGCCAACAGAAGGCCAGAGCGCTGAGTCGGAGTGATGTCACGTCATCATTAAGGAGCCTCAGTCTCCGACTTACCTTAGAGAGCCAGTTGCTGTAGAGGATCGGCCTGTTCAAAGCCTTCTCCTTATCAATGTTGGGGAAATGTTTAAGAGCAACTACGTCGATGTTTTCATCCGTCCACCTCCTCTCATCATCACCTACAAGCCTGAATCGAGCACAAGCACAGAGTCGTCCCGTTCGATCATTCTAAAGAGGACGTTAAGCTCATCTTTAGCTCAATTACCGATCCTGGAAGAGACGGAGAGCTTCGTGCGCCCAGATGCGGATGAGCCCTTCCACGGGCAGCGTCTCTAGGGGGCGCAGAGCCTCGAAGATGCCCCTGACCCAGCGGGTCATCTCTCTGGGAGAGTAGATGTAATGAGGCTGGATGTCCTGGGTGAACCGCTCCTAAAGTCAAATAAATGAATAAAAGATCCGATCACCGTGAGACGGATCTCGTGCTTTTTTTTTTTTATTGACGTTAGCTCATTTACCTGAGACATGGTGTAGAACTCCACCATGGCAGCTGTAAGAGGCTCAGCGTACGTTCGTAGTAACGGGATGAGACGCAGCATAGCACGGTTAAAGGTCCCGTAGATCTGGGTGAGGGAAGACGGGCCGGGGTAGTCGACGTAGACCACAGGCACATGACGCAGGAACCTGGCGAGAAAACACGGAGGAACTCGTTTCAGACATTATTAATATGTTAAAATGTTGTTTTGGGTTAAAATGAGAGGATAATGAATCATACCGATGTGTGAGGGGCTTCCTGCCAGGATCAGTGGGAGGATTACAGGCTCCAACAAACTGAATCCTCTCCAGTTTCACCCACGTCTGGTCTGAAGTGCGATAAAAGCCTCCGTGTTCCACCATCTACAAGAAACATAATAAAATCTATGAAACGTAGCCCATAAACTCTGGCAGCGCTTATGCTAACAGAGTCATACCTGTCTGAGGAAAGAGATGACTCTCTGAGTGCCGTACTTATCCATGTCTGGCAGGTTGATCTCATCACAGAACAAGACCAACCACTTGCCCAGCTGAACCGGGGCCAGGACCACACCGTTGGGGGTGCGGCGGTACTCGCAGTAGTGATCAAAGGTCTTCAGCAGGAGTTCAGGGGTGGTAGCGCTGGAGAAGTTCAAACCAACAACCTGCAAGACAACAGGAAGTCAGAATGGGACGGCTCGTTTCCGACATCACTTCAGGTGGGTTCGGTCTCTCACCTCCATGTCAGGCAGAGCCCGGAGAGCGCTGAACAGGGTCATGGTCTTTCCAGAACCAGGAGGTCCACACAGTACCAATGGTTTGTGCTCGGCTAGCCACGTGTAAAGCAGAGCCTCGTGGCGAACCGTGTCCAGAGTAGGAACGACAACATCTGGAGATGCCACCTTGTGGGTTTCCACCTCAATCTGAGGCACTTTACCCTGCCAAGACTGCCACTCACCAGAGATGCAAACCTGGACAAGAAAATTTAGAACGGTTTTATTTTAACAGGTCTTTTAAGACGGGCGTTTACTTTTAAAAACAGAAGATGACGTACCTCATAGTCAATAATAGGAACATTAGGAGTCGTGGGGAGGGGCACCGTGGTGATACGACGGATGTATTCACCGAGTTCAGCCCTCATCTTCAACCTTCCATCACCAGAGAACGACCAGAGCACGGCGTAGATCAAATACCTCTGCAGTGACAACATTAGTGTTAAGATCAGAGCATCCACAGGTGACACGGTGATGACAAATACGACGCAGTCCTCTACCTGCATGTATCTCTCCAGCTGGTCGATGGGCATGGGGAAATCTGGGTGGTTGTTGTTGTACAAAGCGACGTTACGACAGGCTTGATGCAGCATGGAGAACAGTGAGCCCAGACAGCGCAGGCGGGTGAAGTCCATGATGTGCTCCATCTTGGAGGCGTGCTCCAAGGCCTTGATCACCAGGCCCGTGGAGGTGAAGTACGGCTGCAGGATCGCTGCAGAGTCTCTTTGGATCTGGTTAAAAACATCAGCAAACATCAAACTTTTGGAGGACATTTTGTTTTGTTTCATTAGTTTTCTGCTCTCTAAACAACCTGCAGCATTGGTGAAGCGGTCTCCTCCTCATCCTCCGTGCCTTTTCTGTTGCGCTGAGCCTCATCCTCTCCCTCGTCCAACGGGATGCTGCGAAGGCGGTACAGGAAGTTGTTGAAGATCATATCAGTGCTGAGGACATCCTCGCTGAACCAGACCATGCCGCAGCGAGACACGGTGGCGAGAGTCGCATATTTCAGGTCCTGCACTTCAAACATCACACGCACCTGGAAACGGGGGGGAAAAAAATCCCAGGTAAGCATCGACTAGTCGCCACAGCACCGTGTTACAGGTGCGACCGTAGGAGCTCAAAGTGATCTTACGTTTGGCGGTAGGCTGAGACGCTCGCCGTTCGGCAGGGTGAGCAGCTTGTTGTCATCCAGAACGGAGTTCAGGTTCTCGACCCACTCCGGGTCGACGTCGCCATCAAAAATTATCCACTGACGCTTCTGCAGTTCTCCTCTAACATTGTCAATGATCCTGCAATCAAAGAAAACGTTATTTACCGAGTTGCTTTCAAGCTGTCACCTGGCGTTTTCTACCTCGTTAAACTCGACTCACTTCCTGAGGATGTGGGTGAACAAGCCGTCAGTCCACTCGCGAGTGTTGGGGTCCAGCGTTCCGTAGAGGTGGTCTTTGCTGATGGCCTTGGGGTCAATGATGTGGGCCACGCCCTCGACCCCCTCCAGCCTCTCCAGGGCCTTCAGCAGCACTCTCCACGCCATGGTCTTGCCACTGCCAGAGGGACCCACCATCATCAGACCGTGGTTGATCTGTGTGATCTGATACAGCTGGAGAACCTGCAACAAGTTCCATCAGAGTTGGAATGAGTATTTTTCATTTGAACCGAATGTAAACAATCATCTCCAGTAAAGTCTTCCCCTACCTTCTCCACCCACGCGCTGCCTACATCATCGCCATCTCCGTAGGTGAGGTACATCTCTGAGCAGACCTTCTTGAGCTCCTCCCTCAGAGCCGTCATCTCTCCACGCATGTACTGAACGCCGGGGAAGACATCAGACAGCAGGCTGAACAGCAGAGGGATGTCCTCAGCCACCAGCTTGGGGACCATGGTCTCACACACACTCTGGATCAGTATCTAACGGAAACAAAAGGAGTCAAACATCTCGGAGGAGCTCAAACTCATCCCTAAGCTAGTTTTCATACCTCCTGTTCAGGAAGGTTCTCAGCTATCTCATTCTCATCCACATCCTCTCCACGCTCCATCTTCTCCCTTTTGATTTTCTGGATGCGCTCGCGCTTCACGTTCCCAGCGCTGATCAGCACGCTCTTGAGGGCTCGAAGACCAAAATCATAATGGCTTTGGGAGGACAGCTGCTCGTCACACAATCTGAAGATGAAGCAGATAGTATGAATCTAAAAAAGACCATCTTAATCTGAATCTGTTAGCTTGGCGTGTGACTCGTACTTGAAGAAGGGGACGATCTTCTTGGCGAGAATCTCGGCTGTTCGGAAGCCCTGCGAGTAGAGCATGACCTGTGCGATGAGTTGGCGATCGGGCTTCGTCATGGCCAAGCTTCGGAACAGCTTCTTCAGGTTGTCGGGGAGGTTGGAACGGCCGGCGTAGCCGGGGTTCATGGTGATGAAGATGGCCATGTCTGGGCTCACCTTCACCTGCTTGTTCAGGAGCTCAGTAGTGACAGGAACACCTGGCACGACACGCGTTACGGTAAATCCTACAAGTTCAGCTTTAAAAACGGTGTTTTCAGACTCTAAGTTGTACTTATTATGACGTGCATGTAGACCACACTGGAAAATAAAAAAACTTTGCTGCTTTGTTACTACCAAGAGGCACCCTGTGTGAAACCCTGTTACGTACTCCTGTCTCTGTTGGGGTTGCTGTGCTCCCTCAAGGCCACCTGGATGTACTGGACCTGCTGGGAAACGGCAGACAGCATTCTCTCCTCCAGACGATTGAACTCGTCAAAGCAGCCCCAGGCTCCCACCTGGCACAGACCCACGAAGATACGACCCATAGCCTGAAGAAAAGACACAGAATACAGCTTTACCCTGCACCGATGCGCTAAAGGAAGTGAAACGAGACGTGATCGTGTACCTGGAAGTCAAAGGTTTCATCACAGTTGAAGACCAAGACAAAGCGTCCAAGCTGGTGACCGAGGGCTTTGACTGACTCAGTCTTTCCTGTTCCAGCGGGACCTACGAGGTCACAGAAGGTGTTTTAAACACATTCTACACCATCTAAACAAAAATTCCCCTTTGATTTCCATACCGAACGGTGATCCACCGAGCCGGGCTTCCAGAGCTTGAGTCATGGTCAAGTAGCAGCGATCTGTTAGCGGGGTCTGCACGAGCTTGTCCTGAACACCCAAATATTCAAAGCCGTAGTTGAACTTGGCGTTGGCCATCTGAATGGACAGCTGCTGCAGGACGTCCGTCTGCTTGGGGTCGAAGTAGAAGCGCATCTGACTGAGCCACTCGAAGGACTTGGGGTTGTCGATCTTGTTCTTGATCAGAGTTCTGGTCACGTCGCGCTGGTGCACCAACTCTGTGATCTGAAAATGGAGAATGAGAAGAACTGCCTCACACACGGATGCATCAGAACATTACGATGCTTCATATCACACGTGAACTTTGTGCTGTGACGGAATCAGTCCTAACCAGATGTTCCAGTTTCCTCCTGCGGAGCGGAGGCTGCTCCATCAGCACGGTGTCAGCCAACACATTCAGAGTGGCTTCCACGTTCGACAGCACGCCTTGCATGGGTGCCATGTCTCCACCGCCAGAGACGGTGGTCAGGGCTGACTCGATGTTCTCAGACCAGGCTATCTGAGTGGACAGGACCACCAGCTGGGCCTGTGGAGCAAAGATGTGCACAAAGTTAAAATAAAACAGCAGATTTGTGTCTTTAATGATCTTAAAAACCATCCCCGTTCTAACCTGGTAGCGATCGATCCAGTCGATGTACTGGCTCAGGTCGATGGCCGTGCCCTTATTGAAGGCCGTGACCTCCGTGACCGACTCGGCGAGCAGCTTGGCCAGCGTCACTCTCATCTCCTTCTCCACCAGAGTGAGCCACTCATTGATCTTGGGGTGCTGCGTGATGGAGACCAGCGTCTTGTAGACCACTTCCTCTCCCTCCCGCGAGGAGATTCCCAGCACCTCCGTGTTGTCCTCGTTCAGCAAGATGCTGGAGACGCCAGCGAACATCTTCTTGAAGTGCTTCTGAAGTTTGGCCACGTTCTTGCTGTTGCCGATGATCTCCAGCAAGTCTTCGTCTCCGACAAAGTAGAACCTAAACCCAACCAGCATCAATCAATAACAGAACGTGCGGATTAACGCCATTGTCTATGACGGCGCTCTGCCTCCTCTTCGTACCTCGGGAAAGAAGACCTCTCCCTCTCCAGATATTCTCCAAGAGCTTTCTGGATTTTTCCCAGCAGGTCAGCCAGTCGCTCCAGGGATCTCTGCACTCCCTGAATGTTCAGCACATCCATCACCAAAGGAGACTTGGTCACCTTTTTCATCAGAGCCAAGAACTCGGTGCTGATGCTGCAATTTAAAACAAAAGTATTGATTTAATCTGCAGGTTTTTAAAATAAAGTGGTGTTAAAAGTATCCTGGGTTCGTTCACCTCTGGAATCTCTGGGTTTCTACAGGCAGCAGATGCTTGATGTCGGCGCTGCCCGTAAAGATGCCTTCCAGGTAGACCCAGCGGCGCTGGACGTCAATCCAAACGTCAAACAGAGCCATGATGCGATTGAGTTTGTCTTCCCAACTCAGAGCATCTTCCTCAAAAACCTGATGGAAAACAAAAGAACAGAATTTCAACAACAGTAAAACGTTTGAAGATCTGAGTCCTATAAGCTGAATATTTCAATCTGCTTACCTTGTAGTAAGGCGACAGCTTCATGGCAGACACGCTGTTGATGTGCTCCTTGACTTTGTTGAAGAGGTCGTCCCAGCCTCTGATCAGACGGCACTTGTTCTGGTAGTTCACCAGGTCGAGCTCGTAGGAGTTCCACACCTCACGGATCTTCACAGAAAGTTAAAACAACATTTTATTAATGAAAGACGACTGCAGACGAACCAAAACGAGCTGCTGCTCTTTCAGACCTGTTTAAGGAACTCCTCCAGAGCCATCTCTCCCTGAGCCACCAGGAGAACATCCTTCACCACCATCTCGTTCTTCTGCAGGTCGACGTCCCAGATCTGACCCAGGGTCAGCTCCGAAAGGACCCAGTTCACATGCAGGCGCTTCATCAGCTGCTTCCAGTGGCGATCTTTCAGCGCCTCGGATTTAAGCTCGATCACCAACATATTGACCTACGGCAAGACAAAAAAACAAACATTTATTTTCATCTAAATGACTAAAAACGTACGTTTAGTAGGAGAACCCCGCTCCGACCTTTAGGTATCCTTTAAGCAGCCTCTGGACGTACTCATAAGAAGCATATTGTCTCAGTCGTGCTTGGAAGTTCTTGAGTTGGTTTAGAAGAGCGTCCAGACTTTGACGAAGCTGCACAGAAAAAAAGCAAACGCATTTGTGATCGCTGAGGACTTTTACCCCCTAAAGAGCAGACACGACTGTTTTAGTTTGTACCTTGCGAGGCTGAACAGAAACCCACGGCTGCTCTTTCATCTGGTCGATTTGCTCCCACACCTTGGACAACTCAGACCAAACCTCCTTCAGGTCATGCAGCTCCTCCAGGGCCACCTGAGAAAATCAAAGTCCACATTTAACTTCAGTATTTACATTTACCATCAACATTTGATGCTTTTTATGAATTACCTGCACCCGCTCTTCACTCCCACTCAGCAGACCGGTGTCGGTGAGCTCCAAGGCCTCTTTGGCTCGAGCACACTTCTCTCTTTCAACCTTCAGACGGCTAAAGTTGCCCTCATAGATGGTCAGAGACTGAAGAGCCTCTTCTGGACGCAGGTTGCCCTAAAACACAAAAACATCAGTTTAGCATGAAAGTAAACTAGGATTCTTTGTTTGGACGCGAGTTTTTCTTACTGCAACAGGTTTGGTCTTCTCCCAGTCGTTGAGCAAGTCTGTGGTGCGGTTCTCCACGGCTTTGTCCTCTTGGACGATCTTCATCTGAAGGTTGGCCACTTGTTGCTGGATTGCCGTGTCTTTGCGCTTCATGATGTCACTGAACGCACCCCATTCACCTTCGATGTTGTCAATGTAGAGCCAGGACGGAGGGAACTGGAACCTCTGCTTCTCCAGCAAACGCTGTCCGTTACGGAACAACTACGAGTACAACGACGGAGAACATCAACAACTCTCAGTTCTTCTTGAAACGGAAGAAAAGACATCAAAGAGAGCGAGAAGAAACTAAACTTACTTCCACGTTTTTCTCAAACTGTTTGATTTTGCGCTTTAGGGTCTGGACATACGTTATGAACTCAACAGCGTCTGAGGTGCTAGCCGTATCCACAGAATGCTGCTCAAGGTCTTGACGGGACTGGAGAGGAGCGAGGAAGTGTGTGTTGATAAAAACCCTGCAGAATCACTGTTGTAACTTCTCAACCATCCAACCTTACCTTGGAGATCTGGGCGTGGAAGTCCTGCATGTTCTGGCCGAGCATCTGACCAAACTTGCTCAGGACCTCTTTGTGCCACGAGTCGTATTTCAAGTTCACCTTCGACTGGACCTGTCCACGAACGTTTCAATAATAAAGAATTACTTAAATGAAAAAATGGGCGTTGAAGGAACATCAATTTATTCTAAAACTGAATCAAATTTCTTTGTCCGAATATCTGAAGCTGGTAACCGTTACCTTGCCGTAGTCGATGACCACAGGTCCAAACTCTTTGCGAGTCTCAGCGTTGTCGAAGGTTCCACGGGCTTTACGGATCTGGACCAGGAGGGCCTGCCACTTGGTGAGGTCTTCACCGAGGCGGTTGTAGATGTTTTCTGCTTGCATATCCCACAAGCACTGGTACTGCAGCCACACCTGGACAAGGGGGGCAAAACCATCATGAGTTCAAGCTATCCAATCATAAATCTAACCCAGAATAGTCAAAGAGTTGGAAAAATCCTCAAACTTTCATTACACTTCATTAAAAATGTTATTTAATTTTCTGTTAGAAAGCCTCTTACCTTTACGTACTGCTCCACCTCACCAACAATGTCCTCCACTGCGTTGTAGGCTTCCTCCAAAGCTGCAGGACCATCTGGCATCCTGGTCAGGGTGTTACGGTAGAACTTCTCCTCCTCCGAAAGCTCGTAGTGGACGCCCACCTGATGAAGAGCAACAAACCCAAGAACAAGAGTGGAGGTTAAAAGGAGAACACCTGAAGATGGATCACAGACAACAGGGTTTAACATCTCTACCTGGTATCTCTGACTCTGGATCCTGGACAGGGAGAGGATGATGTTCTTCCAGGCAAACATCTCCTGGTAGAGCTTGTAGCGGCAGTCTTCGATAGGAGGATTCAGGTAGATCACCTGGTTGGTAATCCTCAGCTCGTGGATGATGTTCTGGAAAACATAAAAAGCATAAGACGAGACTTGAAAATAAACAACGCATTAGCCACGACACGCACTTTGATCTTGGGCTCTCCTCCAGGTTTGTGACCAGCTTGTGGAGCCTCGGTGTCCATGTCCACATCAGCCCTGTCCTCCACCTGTCCCCGGAGCACCTGCGTCCAGGCCTTCAGACCAGCCTGAAGACGCACTCCCAGGATGCGTTCGATCTAACAGAGCATTCACAAAATCAGTATCATCATCAGCATTCAGGAACCAAACGTTAGATTCAAACAAAGGCTGACTGAAGCACCTCGATGTCGAGCTTATTGACCCAAATGGGTAAGTTGGAATAGGAGTGCAGATTCAGGTCGTCCACAGCTTTCTGGACACGGCTGAGGATGTCTGAGAAGGTCTTGTTGTCGAACATGCACGTCTCAAGAGAGCGAACCTCCAGATCTATTTTCTCTTCGATCAACAGGAGGTCATCGACCTACAGATAAAAAAAAAACAGAAAACTTGTTGGATGAAGCGATTGCCGCCTAACATTGCTAAACATCCCAGATTAATTCCTGACCTTTTCTTGGAAGTTGAAGACGGTTTCTGCCAGCCGTTGGACGTATGGGTCCAGCTTGTAGGACTCCCACACCAGAGTGATGCCCTCTGTGACGAGAGCCTGCACTTCCTTTTTAAGCCCGGCCACCAGCAGGGAGATGGAGGACCTCTCCTCCACCTTCTCACAGGTGCGCTCGTAGGTGCGCACGCTCTCAATCAGGGAAATGGCAAACGGGTACAGCTGATTGGCCTGGTGGGCTTTGTTGACGATGGCCAGAGGAACGCGGAAGCTCAGCCACTTCAGGTTACGGACCTCTTTGGATAAAGTGATAATCTCCGGGAGGAAGTTGACCTTGAGCTTCAGCATGTTTCCCGTCCTTCCACGGGCACGGGTGGTCTCGATGGTGAAGATCCGCCCGGACACACCCAGGTTACGCTGCTGCACCTGGTTTACGACGCAAGGGGACAGAAACTTTAACAAATTCTAAGACGTTTTATAAGCTTTAGCGAAAATGTTACGTTCACAGCTGCTTTCTACCTTGCGAGCCCAATCATCAAATATCTCTTGGGTGTTCAGCTTCGCTCTGAAGCTATCCCCATCCTGCTTCAGCTTCAGCCCTTCCACGTGGTTCTCCCAGCCTTTTCCCAGAACGTCCTCCACCCTCTTCATGTACGCAGTCAGCTGACGGTCGATCTGCTTGGCCCAGATGATGGAGCCGGACACAGGAGGCAAATCTCGAACGTGACTCATCTTGCAGGCCTGGCTTTGAGGATACTGGACCTTAAACTTGTCGTGCAGGGACTCGATGTCATCCTTCACGCGCTGAATAAGCTGCGTCTGGTACTCCCGGATGGCGCCTCGGATGTGGGGGCGCACGAAGAGCGCGTTGAAGCGGGAGAAGATGCGGAACATCTCGTTGGCGTTCTTGGCGGTTCCCAGCTGATCACGCAGGCGGGCGGTGATGCGGGTCTCCACGCGGTCGATGCGCTCATCGTAGCGCTTCATGGCAGCTTCCCAGGCTTCCACGCCTTCCTTAGACACATCCAGGCCGTCGACCTCCTTGACGTTCTCGTATGCAAGGTTGACCTCTTCGATGGCGTTCGCATCGGCAGCATCAAAGAGAACGCCGGCAACCTTCATGTCTTCTGGCTCGACGGGCTCTCCTGCGGCGTGCTGTGGCACCGCAGAAACCTGGAAACGACATGGTCACTGAATGAAACCAAAACAAGGAGATGAAGTCACGGTTTAACGTCAATAAAAGTAACTCACCTGAGGCCTGAGCACGCGGACGATGACGGCCCTCAGCTGCTCGTGCTGTCTCCTGAAACGCCTCATGTGGTCCAGTCTGGACTGGAGCTTCCTGTGGGCGGGGCTCAGACGCCACACCATCTTCAGGTTCTCCTCCCTCTTCCTCTTCACAATGTCTCTCAGAAGCACCTGCAGCTTCTCGTATTCATCCTCCCAGGTCTGGAACACCTCGAAGCAAGCCACCATGACCTGCACATGCAAAAACCACAGAGATTTAATGAGGATTTTAATCGCTTTGAGTATAAAGAGAGAAAATGCACTCAGCCAAACCTTTTCAAATTCCTCGTACGCAACATGCATGAGCTTCCTGGTACCCAGCACCTTCAGGAGTTGGGAGCTCAAGTCCCTGGAGATGGCTTCCACGAGACGCAGTGCCCTCTGGATAGGATACTTGGTGTTTCTAATCTTTTTCAGGTGGGTAAAAATGGCTATGAGGGCTTGGCGGATCTTATCAAGCTCAGAGGCAGAGAGCAGGTCATTAAGTGGGAAGTCTTTCATCAGAGGATTGTAGTCGTTTACGGTTTCCACCGCCTGTTTCAGACCTACGAAGATAGAAAAATGATCTCAGTTGGATCAAATTTCTTAAATTACTCCCAAAGTGGTGTCCGGAAAAAGAACGGTTCGCTGCTCACCTGTGTCTGTGTCGAAGCTGACAGTAGCGTGGAAACGTTTGCCGTGTTTGAGGATGTCCAGAGTCAGCAGGACCTCAGGGCTTTCCCTCTTCTCCTGGATTCTGTTGAGAGCTCGCTCCAGATTCAGCCAAAAACTGATCTCCTGCAAGGCGGTCCCCGAGGCTGGATCCCGATCAAGCTTCGTGACCTGGCGGGATTGTGACAGAACAAGCAGTAAATCGCGCTAGATCCCCCATTCACTCACTGCCCTACATGCTTTTCCTAAAATCTCACCTTTTGGATTTCCCTGATCCAGCGGTTCACTCCAGACTGCAGCTGGTTCAGGAAGGTGGGGTCTTCCACTTTGTCCCCAAAGTCTGTGACCTTTGGCTTCTCCGCTCGCTCGTAGCACTGCTTGGCGATGTTTGTGATGATGGGATGGATGAGCAGGCTGATCTCCGGGATCTCGATGTTCTGCTGGAGGTGGAGCAGGCCCATCTCCAGCTCCGCAATCTTTTTCTCAACAGAAGGAGCCATCTTATCCCCATCTCTAACAGGATATTGTATGATCGGTTAAATCCCCTCTGTCTTTATTAAAGCTCAGGGATCAGAAATGATAACTACGTATATTTTATTACCGATCTGCTTTGCCAGACTCGCGGATGTAGGATTTGAAGAAAGGAGCAACAGCGTTGCTGATGAAAGAGTGGAGGGTCTCATAGGGGGAGTCCTCGCTCAGGGTTAACACTCGGACTTGAGTGGATATGGGCTTGTCTGCATCAATGACGCCTGTCCTCTTGATCAAAGCCAAGCTGCAGACGTAAGGAGAAATGCACATTTGTTTAATCCAACCTTCATCACATCACCAAATTTCGTCCCCTCATGTAATAGAGAGGAATCATTTACCTGTTTGATTTGATCCCATAGTGTATATCGATGCTGATGTTGTAGGTGATGCACTCCTTCTCCTCCTCTCCTTCGTCTCCGACATCCTCTGCGAGATGAACAAATTCTAACTTAAACAGACACCTCATCCGATGGTCAGTTCCTTCATTGTCACACTTAATTATCCAAGAGAAACAACAATCTGCAAACACTAGGATCCTACACATGCATGCTGTCTGGTCACGTGGTCAAATCATACATTTTTAGAGTTTACATAAAAAGCAAAAACAGCTGAGAAGGGTTCCGCTGTGAGTGCCAGGAGGAACACAATGGGCCTATTGAGAAACTGGCTCACATGATAAAACCACACTAGGTGCTACAGGACTTATTTTTGGGCCTTAAAATGCCTTTGGGTTGCTTCTACACCCGTTTTCCAGTTGGCATCACCAAAATGATCATAAACATAAATGCTGGATCACGTCATCCGAAACATTCAACAGCCGGCCATAAAACAACAATCAGCTGACTTCAAGCGTTTATTAAGGCTTTGTTTTGTCCATCAAACCCAGTGTGGCGCAGCAACTTCATAATTATAACGGTTGATAAAATAAGCACGTTTTTAGCGTGTTTAAGCCAGTCGTATTCCAACATGGCAATAAAATTAAAACGTTTATTTGCACAGAAAGAGTACCAGTATTTAAGAGTACCGAGTACCTTTCAGAGCACTTCTTCTCTCCACCAAGATTGTGTGAATCTGTGGATCGGCCAAAAACTTCCTCATCTGCTCCACGGAGCTCTTCTCCTCCAAGGCGGTTTCCAGTGACGCCGTGGCCTCGCCGCCATCTTCCAACAGCAGCGGTACCAGCTTCCGAAGGTGCTTCTGCAGCACCGAGGCATCCGCCACCGTCTGTACGGCCGACACCTCAATGGTGCCGGAGCCTTCCTCCGTGCCCCCGCCGTCGGACATTTTTACTTTTTAAGTCAACACCAGTTAAATGCTGAGTGGAAACGAACAAAGGAAACAAAGCTAACGACGCCGGTTTGACAAGCCTACAGCTAGCTGTCCACCGCAGTCAAGTCGCCGCAGTTGACAGCCGCTTTTATTTGCGCAAAGGATTGTGGTCTTAGTAGTTTATTGGATGAGTAAATTCAAATGGGCTCTGAGGTAAAAACTACAATACCCATAGTACTATTTTGTCTTCCTTTTTTTGAACCACTAATGGCCAATAGAGGGCGAAAGGGAGTAGTCGCCAATGATGCAGCAAGTTTGAGCCTATTATGAAGAACATTTGAAAACATTTCATTTGTATATTTTATTTATATAATTATTGTGTTAGTTATATATTTATTATTGTTGTGACGAAATGTAAATGCCAACTTGCAAGGCTTGTTTATCTGGCACTTTTTGTGACAACTATTTACAAAGCCCGTTGGTTAAAAATATCACTAATGTAACATTAGACGTGTTTCTGGACGCAATAGTTATGGTTTAAGAAAAGATATGTCTAATGTTAGACTGACAGATTAAACTTCAAAACTTAGATGATGAGGCTGTCATCTCAAACAGTAGGCTAAATCTCATTTATACAAAAGCCCGTTATATTTGATTTTCCTTTATTGAAAATGTAATGTTTACTTATTATACAAAAGAACTTTCAACTATGCTTGAGATTAATTTGCTTGTAAAAAAAACCCAATTAACAGTACCAACCTTGTTCTTTGTCTAATAACTTAATTTAATTACCTTTAATTTGTTTGATTTAACATTTCCATTTAACATTTTCTGTCTAAGGGTTTTTATGTTTGCATTTAGGATAACTGGATGGAAACACCACGAAAACTCAATTCTTTAGTTTAGCATCTAGCTTTCAAAAATTAAGATTTTTCCGCCCTCTGCTGTAAAGAAGCGGTTACTACAGGGAGAAGTCATAAAGCTAAACAAGGCATAACTCATCAGCACTTCCTATACATTCTTTCAAAATAAAACTAACCTCTGAAAAATTACTTCAATTTTAACTTGGAGTTAACAGCATAGTGAGTCGAAATAACGGGAAAGCCAGAGCTACTAAAACTCAAAAAATCTTAATTATCTGTGTTAAAGATTAAATCAACGACCACTTGTACAGCCACCTGTTTGCTATAAGCTACTGTGAAATAATGATCATCAGTGAAACGTAAAATTTAAGTACACAAAAATAAGTTTTTTCAAATTTTATAAATTTCTTTGATATGTTTTAATCCTAATTAATTAAGGAAAAGGGAAAATTAAGTCTGCTTTATCCCCCACCCAACCCACATATCCCAGATGATGTTCAAAACCTTGGCGCTGTCTGATCATTTAAGGATGAGTTAATTCAGAATGTCTTCAATTTACAAACTTAGGAGAAAACTCAAACGGAATCAGAAAATACAGAGTAAAGATCGTCCACTTTCAAAATCACACCTTTGACCAAGTTTCCAGAATTCACCAACAGAAATGAAACAATAGCTTTGATGTTTAATTCAAGAAATATCTACATCATAAAGTAAAAACTCAAATTTCAAACATTAAAATGCTTTAAATAAACACAAACCGTATCCCTGAGTTGGAATTTGCATATTTACAAAATGTACAGAAAGTTACAATTAAAAGGTAACAGTCTGACCAGCGTCAATGGCTTCATATGTAAAATATGGCTTTAACTTGATTGACCTTTCAAAGTCATTCCATGTAAATGGACAAAAATTTTAAAAACAAAAATTCCCCAACTTTACTGTTATTTTTACACTTTTCTAAGACATACGGCAGACAAGTTGAATAATATAGATGTCGTAAAAGCTCCAGTGGTAAAATACGCACAATAAAATGAATGCCTAGCTTATTCAGATCAGTACCTAAGACAATATGTGTGAGCACCAACCTAATCCTCTTTATGAAAGAAAGAAAAAAAAAAGACTGGGAATCCTCTAATAACACCCATCCCTAAACAAACACTCAGTTGTCTTCAGGGAACTTGAACTTCGCGTAGACGATGAGCATAACTACGGACATGACGACACACAGGGATCCAATCACAAGGTAGGCGATGCCCAGGAACTCGTTCTTTCCACCCATCCAACTGACATTGCTGAACACCACCTTCTTTTTCCCACCAAAACCATTCACAGGATAGTCTGAGGGACAAATGTTAAGGCTTTGCAAAGACCACTAAAGCATGGATTGTGTAAACATTCTTTTACCGTCCCATTTACTCCTATCTCACAGATCAAAGCTTTTTCATAAGTATGGATACCTAATCCTCAGGAACCCATGAAATTAAGTGTGGGGTTCCCCAAGGACCGATTTTAGGCCCAACACTTTTTAAGCTACATGCTGCCACTTGGAGACATCACCAGGAGACAAGGTATTGATTTTCACAGCTATGCTGATGACACACAGCTTCACATTGCAGTGTCCCCTGATGACATCAAACCAGTAAATTTACTTTTAAACTGTATTTTAGATATAAAGTCATGGATGACAAAACTTTTTACAGCTCAACCCGGACAAAACTGAAGTTTTAATCGTCGGTCCTGCAAACAAGCGAGAGATCCTTTTTGCAGAACTACACAATTTCAAACCTTCTCACTGAGTGAGAAATCTGGGTGCCCTCTTTGACTCTGAGCTTAATTTTATTCCATATACCAAAACTATAACCAAAATAGGATTTTATCACCTAAAAATATTAGCCTGGCTTGCCAGACTCCTCTGTTTAATTCTTTCTCTGTGCAGAATTCAACAGAGGAAGAATCTAGCAGGTCAGGCTATAAAAACATAACCAGAGTCCGCCCATTTCTCTCTCTCTCGCCAGCAGAGGTGTTAATACATGCTTATATTTTAAGTAGATTTGATTATTGTGATGCCCTGCTCTCTGGTCAACCCCAAAAGAGTATTTGGAACTTACACTTACTCCAGAATTCAGCAGCACGTGTGCTGACCAGGACCAGAGGGCAGGAACATTTTACACCCATTTTAAAATCGCTGCATTGGCTTCCTGTACATTTTAGGATTGATTTTAAGGTTCTTTTCTTAGTTTATAAATGTCTCCATGGTCTTGGACCTTCCCATTTAGCCGACCTTTTAAATTATGAACCCGTGTTCCCTGAGGTCCTCCAGTACTGGCATTTCAGTCAAACCAAAAGGTAGAACCAAAACTTACAGCGAAGCATCATTTTCCCACTATATGGCCCTCGTCTGTGGAACAGTCTGCCGGAGAGCCTCGGAGCTGCTGCAAGTACTTATGTTTTTTTAAAAGAGGTTCAAGACCTACCTTTTGAACTTAGCTTTTCATTGATATATTTGAACAATTTTTAGCTCATTTTTTCACAGCATTTTTTTACCTTTAACTTTTCAACTTTAACAAACTTGATTGTGCTGCCTGGTGTGCAGTGAAGGGGGCGAGGGTTAAGGTGTGTGCAAGGAGTTTGAACTGGCTGTGGAATTTTGATGCGTTTTTTTTTTTACATAAAGCACTTTGTGCTGATTATTATGAAAAGTGCTCTACAAATAAAATTTGATTTGATTTTATATTAAAACTAAACCTTTGTGCATTCACAAACTGGTATTGTAGCAAATATTATTTAACTTGCACAACGTGCAAAATGCACAGACAAATGATCTTTCTATAAGCACTTTTAGATCCTTCTGTTAAATATATCAAAATATCTAGTCAAAAGTGCAAAGCTTAAAAATGCAGTCGAGTCTCATTTACATAGTTTCTTTCTGGGTAGATGAAGACCATCATTTGCTTATCTTGTTTTCCTATGACAGAAGATTTGCATGTCTTGCTGCTCCTGTAAAAGCTCCTAAGTCGTTGTGTTCAAATCATTTAAAAGACTGAACCAACCTAACCAGTCACACGAGCCGAGGCTGCTCTGTGGCTGGACCGTGAAGCCTCATTCATGAAACTCTTAGAGCTTTGGTATTCATCTGACCCAATAGTTTAGGGATGAAGCTGATCATTTCTATTTACAGGTACAATAAGTAAGAATTTACAGTGAAATAATCACAAAACAGCAATTAAAATCAAAGTCCCATTAGTTGCAACACACACCGATGTGTGTGCAAAATTTGTTCTCCACATTTGACCCATCCCCTGGGGGGGGCGGTGAGCTGCAGACACAATCGTGCTCGGGAACCATTTGGTGGTTTAACCCCCCCCAAAGCTGAGTGTAAATCAAGGAGGCATTGGGTCGACCCGACCAGGACTTGAACCCTGATCTCCCAGTCTCAGGGTGGACACTACCACTAGACCACTGAGCTAATGTCTCAATCATGCTGGAAGGAAAGTTACTTTAGCAGATTTCAATCTCAGAAAGCTGGAGGGGTTGTCCGATTTTCTCTTTTTAAAAAGGCCAAAGAGGGACACTGTCTTTGTTTACCATCTGTAAGCCCGCTGGGTTCCCAAGGCTGCACCGAGCTAACGCTGCAGCGCTGGCATCAACAGCCACCATCATCTACAGCGCCGCCATTGCCCCCTCAAAAACATAAGGAAAGCCGAAGATATCTAGCCGGCAGACACGGAGCAGCTTGAAGAATACCTCGTGGGAAAACTAAAAAATATCAAAGCTTTATTCACCCGTGAGTGGAGGAGTAAAAAGATAACACAGCAAGCGTTTTACTCGAGGATGAAAATGATGGGAAACGTGGGTTTAGATGTGGCGAGTGTATGAAGAGGAGGATGAGGGACAAATTTTATCTGCGTTAAGTCTCTCAAATACAAAAACACAATATAAACACAGTAGTACTGGATACATGACAGGATACCCCAGAACAGCGCTACGCCCTCTGTTGTCCTGGCAGGGAATTGCTTGGCAACGCTCTCCGGGAGACGGAGAAGTCAGAGAGCAAAACGTCTCGTGTGTGTGTGTGTGTGTCTCCCTCATGGAGCTGTCAGTCGAGTGTGTTGGGTGTCCTTCTCAAGTGTGGAAGTTGACACACCCTTTTGCACACTTGATCTGCACTTAGCTGAAGTCCACATCGATGCCCACTTCGGCGAAGGGTATGACCTACAATCCATTAATCCATGGGAATTTTGAGAAGGCGGCGGAGCAATGGCTTGAACGCCTTCTTCTGTAAATATGCGTTTTCAAATGAACAAAGTTAATTCTAAGACAATTAAAGATATTTATCCATGCTCTGAATATTTTAGACTAAGATTTAATGTGGATGGCAATGAATGTAAATTTAGTCAAATAATTGCTTGTTTTAAAGTTGTTAAGGGGCAGCAGTAGCTCAGCTGGTTGAGCGGGTTGTCCGGTAATCGGAAGGTTGCAGGTTCGATTCCAGATCCAGACGGAGAATTCTGCTGTTGTGTCCGTGGGCAAGACGTGTAACCCACCTTGCCTGCTGGTGGTGGTCAGAGGGACCGGTGGCGCCCCCGCCTCTGTCAGTTTGCCCCAGGGCAGCTGTGGCTACATCGTAGCTCATCACCACCAGTGAATGAATGAATGATACACTGTAGTGTAGAGTGCTTTGGAGTCCTTTGACTCTGAAAGGCGCTACACAAGTGTGGGTCATTATCATTTAATAAAGATCTTTTAAAAAGGTAGCACAAACAGCAACCAGGATGGATTGCGGTCGATTACTCAATGCTCACCTTCCCAATTTGGCAATTATTTGCACACTTGTGTACTGCGCACTCAAAAGCTTAACCCTAACGCACATTGGAAGCATCGGCGTAGGTAGTAGGGGTTACTGCACACTTCCTCCAAGTGCACTTCAGAGGTGAGAATTGGGTCAGAGAGACTCATTTGTTTTTTAACACGGACGTCAGCTACCCAAATTTGACCACGGGAGGTCATTCCTACTTCAGTCACCTTTAAACACCTTCATAAATCTGTAAAATATCTGTAAGGATACTGTAGTGAATTTTAAGGCTGTAGTTTCCTGCTGGTAGACCCGCTGAGTAGTCCCCATCTGTGATCCGTCGATACAGCTTTCGAAAATCTGGCAGGGCTGCTCTCCTCATCCAGACCAGGAAGTCTTGATTGATAAAACCGTTGTTTGATGCGTCGGTTGTGTCCAGCTCGTAAACGTTCTTTGACCAAAACGGGGGCCGGACAGTCCCTAAAAAAAAAAAACAAAGGAAAGGCTCCATTTACAATTTTCAAAAAAACATTATAACAAATTATGACCCAATAGGGGAAAATATAATGAAGTCGCAACCATTGAAGGCGTTAATTAGAGGCGTGACATTCGGATTTTGGAACTTTACGTTGTAGTCCGTCCACCAAGCGATCCCTTTACCGTCTAGAGGCACCGGCAATGACTGGCCATTGACGTTCTTAAACAGCTCAAAGGTATCTTTGAAGAAAATAAAATAAAATAAGCACTTCATGCAGCTTTTCACCTTAAATGGTTCATTTTTCCAGCGTGTACCATTGAACATGCTGTTTGCTACCGAGCCACATGGCACAATTGGAACGTTGGAGATGTACTGATAGGGTGCACATTCGCTGTTGGGAGACTTGGGAAGAGAGAAACAGTTTTAAGATTAAGGTTTGTAAGAAAGGATGTGCATTTTATCTTGCATTTGGGGTTATCTTACTGCGAAATTACTCGTGTCTCCATACAGCTGTTTGTCATCTCTGGAGACGCCGTACCTCCGTTGGTTCTGGAAATAGTTGGTCAAGCCGTAATAAAAGAAAACAGGTCCCTGTGGTTGAGCCGAACAGGATTACACACACACACACACACACACACACAAAGAATGCATTTGAAGATTATTTAAAAAACGGTTTGGGTTTAATTTGACCAATGGTGAATAACTGTTTCAACCTTAATCAGAGAGTCAATAGAGAAGCTCATGGTGCAAACACAGTTTTTATCTGCTAGGTTATAGCAAACGCTGCAGGGTGAACTCCCGTCAGCCCCAGTGTAATCCATCTATGCCAGAAAGACCAAACACAGTCTCATCAATCATCAGAAACAAACCTTCTAGGACATCTCAAATATTTTCATTCTCAGAAACTATGTGTGCTTTTGAATGTTGCTGTCCTACCTCCAACACCTGAATGTCCCGTGAAGTGAGAAACAGACCCACGCCGATGCCGATGAACGCCAGGCCAATGAGGACAAACCCTGGGATCACGATCCCTGCAGAAAGAATGGGCTGCCATGCTGGAAGCCTCTGCTGGGTGAAGGCGGTGTTGTCAGGCCGGTTGGATGAGTCTTCCTCTTCCTTCACCATTGTCTTTGGTTCTGTCAGAATTAATCCTTGTTAGCTCCAAAATCTGTTGTTGCTTTTAGTTTACACCGATACGGTTGTTTTACAAATACACTGACCAGAAAAATATATGAGTGAGTTTTTTTCCCAGTACTTCAATGAAATAGACTACTCTTTTATTTTATAGCCTGACTTTTACTTTATGTTTAATGTAAATCAACAAGTTTCACCAAGCCGATCGGTTAATAAACTCCACCCATTGTAGGATTTAAATTCGAGACAAACACTGTGGTAATTTAACACGTAGCAAACACCTGGGTTAATTAAGAGTGAAACTCAGTATCTGACTTTCAGTCAATTTTTGGTTCATTAAGGTAATAATTGAGTTAATGATCACACAAATGTGGTTACTTACACACAGCCTTGCCAAATTTAAATCAAAGAGAGTCAACAAAACACCAACAGTCTTTCCTGGATGGGTGCGATCTAGCAGCTCACCTTTACCTGACTGCCTCACCTCCTCTTCCTGTTGTTTCAGGCTGACGTCAGGGTCAATCAGATCAAATTTCTTTACAGCGGAAAAACAATCACGGGAACTCCCAAACAGCTGGCAGCAAATAATCACAACTAATTTGAGGCGCTATATTCTAAACAAAATACAAATGTTTACTTTAAATACGTTTAAACGCAAACTAAAAGAAAACGAGGAACAATTGGGTGTTGTGCCTCAAAAGGGACCCTTACACAACCCCCCCCCCCCCCCCGGGTGGAGAGGACTCAGATGCTGTTTTGCTAAAAAAATAAGTTCAGTGAAAGTTAAAGGTTACAAATAGCATCTTATTTCTCACTCTTATTTATAACATATTTATAAAAGGATATGCTGTTTTGACGTCTATGATGTAACCTGGTTGTAGCTCGTGTTTATGGCATGCTGGACTGCCTGCAAGCACCCCACGGACAAATTAAAACCATCACTTAAAGCAAATTTTAAAAAATTTCAAGATTGCATTTAAAATATTCACTAAAAATTAAAAGCTTAAATTACACTTTGACATTTTTTTAATCCTATTTGTTAATAGAAAAGCTGGGCGCCTTAAAATGCCTTTCCCGTTCTACTGGGTTTACTTTTTCGGCATTACACCGGTTTGTTCCCAGGTTTGTAAGATTCAACCAATCATATCGCTAAATGGCTTTGCGTAACTTTCCCACTGACCAATCAGAGAGGGGTTCTTTCATCGATGGTCTGCAACTGTGTCGTCTTTGTGTTGACGTCTGCGGGGGTTTGAGAGGTATTATCAGTATTTTCCGTATTTTTCCTTATCTCCATCGCCGTTCTTCTAGATTTAAGGAAAATACTCCTTTTATTTAGCTACAAGTCCATCATTATATACCTCTTTCGCTGCTAAACCGGCGCACCTGTTCCCGTGCTAGCTACAGCTTATTGTTAGCGTTAGCTAACAGCATGGTCGACTGTTATTAAACGGATTTTAAACGGATGGAGGGTTTTGTTTGTGCTACGAATGGTTTTGCGATTGCGGTGTTTGTTTTTATGTGTGGTGTGAAGCATGCATTTAACAACAAACCACATACTTCTAGCTTCTACCGCTAGCTTTGTCGCACACCAACCCGTCAGGTTTTTTTTCTTTTACATGCTCTTAGCTAACATTTATATTTCTAAAACGTGAGCCACAGACTGCCGATTTCTAACATTAAATCGGGCTGTAAGTTAAGATTAATCCAATGCCAAGAGGCCAAAACATTTGTTGAGTTTGTTTAATCATATCTCTGGTTCTGTCTTCGTTTCTTAGTGTTTGAATGGATATAACCAGGTGTACGGAGAAATGGGTAAAACAAGACAAGGTTACTGTACATCGAAGCATCCATGTCATAAAACCACCTCTCTCATGCTTAGTTAATGTTCTGTCCATCACCTAATGATCAGATCTGATGTGTTTTATGCATCTCTCCCAGCTAGCTAGGATGCTTTTACTGCAGCAAGCCCCAGACTGGGGATATCTTGCTAAACAAACTCAGTTCATCCTCATGCAAATAAGTGTCATTTGACAGGATTGTGTTTAATTGTGAGTAGTTGTTGGCAGACATGTGACACGCTGACATAATTCCTGATAGTAAAAAATAGTTTTATTTCCTTTGCAAATTCTCATCCCCCCATGAAATTTCTGTTTCTGTTTAGTGCTGTAAATAAAGATTTTTGTTGTTCCTGGTACTCAACCCATACTGTCATTTTACATCAAATAATGTAGTTTTTTAAGTAGTTTTTTTTTAAAAATACATTAATATTCCAACATTTTTTCATCATTTCACATTTTTTTCAGTACAGTTGTGCTAATAATCTGCCTGGTTTAATTCGATTCAGGAGAGGCCTCCAACATCTTCCATAATGCTGTCTAGCAAGAAATCAGATGCTGGCTCATCTTCCTCATCCTCATCCTCTGTTGGAGCAGCAGTAGGTGAAAGGGCTCTGGTTTCTGATGCTCAGACCGGTCCGTTAGCTTCAGCATCAGGGGCTGTAGATGCAAAGAAGAAGGACAGGTCATCCCCTAGCGGGGAACCTGGTGGAGCTCCTTTTCCCCACCAGTCAGGTCCTGGGGGGGTGGACCCGGACTCAGCTGAAGTCCGTAGAACGAGTCGGCGCAAGCGGCAAAAGGTAAACATTTTAGATTTCTACAAGTTTTTGGCGAGATGGATTTAGTTTTTTTTTTTAACTTTTCTTATAAATGTTTTATTTGGTTCACACTGATGTGTTGTGATGTCTTTTGCAGGACTGCGGCTAAAGAAATCCCGGGGCATCATGAATCCTGGTTTTATTGGTGCTTTTATTGTGCCTAATGTTGCAGGTGGAGTACCGCGAGATGGACGAAAGCCTGGCCAATCTATCGGAGGATGAATACTACTCGGAGGAGGAAAGGAATGCCAAGGCGGAGAAGGAAAGGAAGCAGGTCCTCCCTCCTCCTCCTCCTCCGCCACCTGAAGAAGAAAATGACAGTGAACCCGAAGAGCCTTCGGGTGAGAGGGACACTTGGAAAAAGAGTTTTTAGCTTTTAAATCACTTGTTAAAGCTAAACCTTGCTTTGTTCAGGGTGTAGAAGTATGTGTTTTGATTTGCAGGTCTGGAAGGAGCTGCTTTCCAGAGCCGCCTTCCTCACGACAGGATGACGTCTCAGGAGGCTGCTTGCTTCCCTGACATCATCAGTGGTCCCCAGCAGACTCAAAAGGTCTTCCTGTACATCAGGAACCGTACGGTATGTACCAGCGTTCATGTGTTCTTCATTTCGAAACAGAAAAACACAGGGTTGCTGTTTTTAACCCTTCCACTGTCTTATCGGGTGACCTCGCCAGGAAAGGTGACCAGTGAGCAGGATTGATGGCTTATCTCTTGAGGTCCACATGGCAGAGCACAACATCACCCCTGCTTTGTGGACCTCAAGGGATAAACCATCAATCCTGCTCAATGGTCAACTCTCCTGGCGAGGTCACCAGATAAGACAGTGGAAGGGTTAAATGTGTTTACATCTCTAATCCTATCCAGATCCAACTGTGGCTGGATAACCCTAAAATTCAGCTAACCTTTGAGGCTACAGCACAACAGCTTGAAGCTCCGTACAACAGTAGGATATTTAATTAAAACGTCATCTGCTGCTTTAATCTGTTTATTCTAAGAATTGTATTGAGTGTTTTTTTTTTTTTTTTTTTCCCTTTTTAGGTGACGCTGTGCTGGTTCACAGGATACACAGCTACTTAGAACGACACGGCCTCATTAACTTTGGTGTTTACAAAAGAGTCAAGCCTCTACCCAGTAAGTTTGTGTGATTACACAAAATATTAGGTTTGATGAAGAAGCAGCGCACCAGCTGATGTCATTCATGCTTGTTGCAGCTAAGAAAACTGGGAAGGTGATAGTGATCGGTGGAGGCGTGTCTGGTCTGGGTGCAGCCAGGCAGCTGCAGAGCTTTGGGATGGATGTTACAGTCCTGGAAGCCAGGGTAGGTTAGAATGAACTGTTGTTAAAACCCAGATTAACTGAGATTATTTTGTTTTTAGGAATTGAAGACATTATTGTTCTGTTTGCCTGCAGGACCGAGTGGGAGGCAGAGTGGCCACGTTTAGGAAAGGAAATTATGTGGCAGATCTGGGAGCTATGGTCGTGACGGGTCTGGGTAAGAATTATTCACCTTCACTCAGAAATGTTCTTCAAAAGTGTCTCCAGTGTGGGTGAAGGCTGGTTAGTGATTCCTCTGTGGTTACATGAGCTGTCCTGTAGAGGGAGTTAACTCTATATGGCTGTCCTGTGTTGGTCAGGAGGGAATCCCATGGCCGTGGTCAGTAAGCAGGTCAACATGGAGCTGGCTAAGATTAAACAGAAGTGTCCGCTGTACGAAGCTAACGGCCAGGCTGTGAGTAGAACCATCTCCATCCATTTGCAGATGAGGTTCAAGTTGTTTACTCAATATGTCCCATTTCTCTCCCCCCCCCCCCCCCTCTTCTCCCATTTTTATCTCTCCATGTTCATCTGTGGTGAACTGCCAAAGGGTGAACGGTGCACTAGTGTATGTATATGTTTATTTACATTTGTTCCTCATTTTAATGATTAGCTCCATCCATTTTTATCATCTTTGTTCATCCATGTAGGAGTCGGAGAAAAATTTACATGGAGAAAATATAAATATTGAGCAGTGAAGTGGATTATTTTTTAAACAGGTGTTCTAAAACATCTGTTAACATCAGGGCAACTAGATGCCACTAGAGACGAGGTTTGCAGTGAAAGATGTTGGAACCATCGACCATATTTCCTGTTATTTTATCTGTAAATCTGAATGACCTCAGTCTAGAGAAACAGTTTTAAGCTCTGGGATTGACACGCTAACAGCTAGTCAGAAAGGGACCAAGTAGATCACTGCTGCAGTAAAGCAGCTCCTTTGTTAAAAATGGATTTCATGCCAACATTATCTTAAATTATCACTATTAAATTCACTTATTTACGTAGAATGATGTGGTTTTTTGTGAGCAGCGTCTGAGCGTCATGTGACCAGGGGGCGGGGCTCTCACACAGTCTGTTTGCAACACGTGTCTGAGCTTGTGGACTAAGAAAATGTCAGTTTTGGCTTCGTTTTGTTACAGGTAACAACAACAGAGCTAAATATGGCAACTGTGATGAGATTAGTGATGCTAAATATGGAAATAGCAGCAGTTTGATAAAGCAGCTCGTCTTTCATTACGTGAGCAGAAGTATACGTCGTCTTGAACCACAACCAAAACACAAACATTTTTAAACCCTCGTTTTTACCATATGTTTATTTATATGTTTGTTTTTCTTTGGAGATTGAAACATTTTTTTTAAATGAAAACGTGATTGTCAGGTTAGAATAAAGTCTCATTTGTGTTTTTTATGGAGGGATGTGGATCCAGAAAGGTGAAAAGTGCTCCAACACGCTAATTCTGCATGGGTAAAGACAGCTCCAGGGTGTTCCCCGTTACTTCCACTCTGGTTTATTAGTGTGGTCATAACTAATCATTTTACTGAGATCGTACATAGAGCTATCCTCGACAGGTTAGAGGACGACCGCTTTAATGGTGACTGGTATTTGTAGGTGGTTTTACTTATTCTAAAGACAGTAAATACGTAAGTAGGTGCAGGACTTGCATCATAATGTAGCTGTTAGTTATAGTTGGTTCATTCAGCATGTCGAGTCCGTCTTTCTGATTCTTTTATGGTCGTCTGTGCGTTCAGGTCCCGAAAGAGAAAGATGAGATGGTGGAGCAGGAGTTCAACCGTCTGCTGGAAGCCACGTCTTACCTCAGCCACCAGCTGGACTTCAACTTCCTCAACAACAAACCCGTCTCTCTGGGCCAGGCCCTGGAGGTGGTCATTCAGTAAGTACGGCGACCCGAACGCAGATTTAAAAGACGCCGCATTGTCAAGTCTGACCGACCTGATCTGTGCTCAGGCTGCAGGAGAAGCACGTCAAAGACGAGCAGATCGAACACTGGAAGAAGATCGTGAAGACTCAGGAAGAACTCAAGGATCATCTCAACAAGGTGACTGCACGTTGGCATTGTCCAGAGCCTTAGAGTTAATCGTTTCGTCTGCGTTGACATGATCCTCCGTCTTTCAGCTGGTGTCCACCAGGGAGCGCGTTAAAGAGCTCCATCAGCAGTATAAAGAGGCCAGTGAGGTGAAGCCACCAAGAGACATCACAGCTGAGTTCCTGGTGAAGAGCAAGCACCGCGACCTCACCGCGCTCTGCAAGGTGAGCCTTACCCCCAAATTCCACTACCTCCGCTCCGCTCCGACACGAACGCCGGAGCAAAATCGGTCCCGTTGTAGTCAATCAGAGCAATTCCACTACTGCGGCCGTGCTCCGACAGTGCGGCGCCGTGCGCCGCCCTCTGTTCCGGCGTCCGGCAAAAATAGAATCGATCCTATTTTTGCCGGACGCCGGAGCACCTCCGCAGTAAATGGACAGAAATCACAACGACCCAACAGGAAAAGGAGCAAGCACAGCTTCCGTTTTTCACAATAAATCGATAAACAAAAGGCGTTTTTTGTTTCATTTGCACAGATTTAACAACTTTTAACAACTATCAATGGCGGCTGAACTTTAAATGCACAAAAGTAAGCCATAAATACAGTTTCTACTATCAAAGTAGTCACACTTTGTTGATCCAAACACTGCTGATCTCTCAACACAAATGATGGGCAGATTAAACAGTTCATTTCGATGCTTCTCCCACACAACGGGTGTTTGGATCTAACTTCCGCGTTTATTGCTCGGACTGAATCGCAAGATCTCGAAAATCCCACGCATGCTTGTTTGCCCACCTCAGGTCTCCGCACCGGAGCGGAGCCGTTGTAGAGCGGGTACCAGTAAAAATTGAGTTCGGAAGCGAGCGGCTGCGGAAGGCGGGGGCGGACCGGAGCGGAGCGGAGGTAGTGGAATTTGGGGGTTACAGAAACCACCTTAACTCATTTCAAGCGCTAGAACCTCTAAAACGACTGAAATCTGACCGAAGAGGCGCGCGCACACACACACACACACACACACACACACACACACACACACACACACACACACACACACACACACACACACACACACACACACACACACCAATCAGAGCCGCTCAGTTTAAAGGCTATCAGTGTAACTGTGTTTACAGTGTGTGTGTGTGTGTGTGTGTGTGTCATTAGCCGTGGTTTAAACTAAAACTTCCTATCGTTGATTAGCAAATCACCACAAATGTAGCCACCAAGCTTTGACCTCAAGCGTGGTTTCTGACTGAATTACAGCGTTTAGACGTATTTTACAAACTTGATCGGGATAAACATGTGCCAGACTTCGTGTTTAAGTGTGTGTGTGCGTGTTTCAGGCAGATGTTTTAGTGTGTTTTAACACAGCTGGCATCTGAACTGGATCCATGAGCTGTCTGAGAAACCACTTGAAGGCTTCGACTCACGCTCTGATGGACTTTATGTCTGCAGACGTATGCGTGTACACCTTCAGAGGAACATTTAAGTCTCTGTTTACACAAAGTGGATTTATGAGACTCCGTCTTAAAGGAGACAGCTGTTTAAGTCCGTATGTTTTAGATTTTTGTCCTTTTTTTAGTCTTTTTCCTGGTTGTGGTTTGTTCTCTTGTGGTGAAATGATGAACAGGTTCAGTCAGCCCCGTCCGTTAAAGCTGCTTGCTCTTCTCATTTTTGACCTCGCACACACACACCTTATAAAATATTTGAAAATAATACAAATTTTAGTGAGGGATGAACCCTAGTAGATTTAAATCTCCTCGTCTTCCTGCAGGAGTTTGATGAGTTGGCAGAGATGCAGGTGAAGCTGGAGGAGAAGCTGCAGGAGCTGGAGGCCAACCCACCCAGGTAACGCCATCTTTTTATTAACTCCTTAAATCCTCCCATGAGGGAGGAGGAATTACAGTTGGCTACATGTTTTTTTTTTTTTTTTTAAACCGACTCGCTTAGCAACGACTGATTTACCGGTGTTGTGCCCTGAAGTGTTACGCTTGGGTTTTGTTCGTGTCGGGTCATGATCAGGCTGCTGCTGGATGAATGAACTGAGGTTGTGTGTGTAGCGATCCGTCTCCTTGCTGTTGTGAACTTCTTCCTTTCCCACAGCGATGTCTACCTCTCATCCCGGGATCGACAGATTCTCGACTGGCACTTTGCCAACTTGGAATTTGCCAACGCTACACCCCTCTCCACTCTGTCTCTGAAGCACTGGGATCAGGTGCACACACACACACACACACACACACACACACACACACACACACACACACACACACACACACCCCGTTCAGGCTCCAACACTAACTCAAGTGTGACCCGGTAATGACATATGCCTCGTCTCTTCAGGATGACGACTTTGAGTTTACCGGCAGCCACCTGACTGTACGGAACGGCTACTCGTGCGTTCCTGTGGCGCTGGCTGAAGGTTTGGACATCAAACTGAACACGGCGGTGAGACAAGTCCGATACACGGCATCCGGTACGGGAATCCAACCCGCAGCTTCCACAGTGGTGAGAGATTAGCATCAGGAGTGAAGATGATAGATGTTTGATCTGCTCCTGCTCCAGGCTGCGAGGTGATAGCTGTCAACACCCGCTCCACCACCCAGACCTTTATTTATAAGTGCGACGCCGTGCTCTGCACGCTGCCCCTCGGTGTGCTGAAGCAGCAGCCGCCCGCGGTCCAGTTCGTCCCCCCGCTGCCGGAGTGGAAGACGTCAGCCATACAGAGGATGGGCTTTGGGAACCTCAACAAGGTTGGTCATCAGAAACACTGAATCGTGTTTAGAGTAGCTTAGCTGCTGCAGTAGTTGGTAGTTGGATCTCTTGAGTTCTGTAGAATGATTCATCACTTTTTAAATAAAGCTCTGGTAGTAAATTTCTTTTTGTTTTGGGGCTGGATTCAGGATCTGTGTCCTTTTTCTGTTGACCTTCATTACCTAGAATTAGTTTTGCTATTTGATCAAACGCCCTAGGCTCCTGTTTCCCTCCTTTTTGTCTAAATTCACGCATTAATCTTGAGTTTAACATGGACATCAGATCCTTTTCATCCTCAGGTCAGAGTTTTTGTGTCAGTAGGTAGAGCTGGAGACTCCTTGTTTCCTGCATCACTCCCTCCCTCTCCCCTGCTCAGCATCGTCTGCAGCAGGACAGCTGATCTCTGCTGCAGCACAGAGAAGAGTGCTGCATTATTATGCAATCTAGCTGCTGCTGCTCCATTTGTCCAGTAGAGGGAGCTTCATCATTCAGGATACAAGCTTATGGTTCTCTCTTCAAGGTGGTGCTGTGTTTTGACCGTGTGTTCTGGGATCCAAGCGTGAACCTGTTTGGTCACGTCGGCTCCACCACTGCAAGCCGGGGCGAGCTCTTCCTCTTCTGGAATCTCTATAAAGGTAGCACGGTCACGCATCATAGGGTTAAAGTTCTAATACGTCTGTTTTTAATGTTTAAATACACAAAAGTAAAAGACTAAAGATGGTGTCGTCTCCACTCTCAGCCCCGATCCTGCTCGCACTGATGGCTGGTGAAGCCGCGGGCATCATGGAGAACATCAGCGATGATGTCATTGTTGGACGCTGCCTCGCCATACTTAAAGGAATCTTTGGAAGCAGCGCTGTACCCCAGGTGTGTATACACACCGTCTACCAAAAACAACGGCTCTGGCACTCAGATGTGTAGAAGTTTTCGTTGTGAGGTCGTTTAACATATCCATTAGAAACAGTCCTGTAATGTCCCGCAGCATTCCTTCTTATTTAATTGTGTTTCAAGTGGAATTCATTCCTGAATCGGGCTCCAAAGCCAGCTCCCAGCGACCACACAGCAAACCGCATCCAAACCACCCGTCATTAGAAGTCATTTGCTTCTGGTTTCAAACGGGAGAACAATCATGCAGCCCGGAGCTGGAGCTTTTCCTCTTCATCATGGAAACTCAGAAATTAAACGTTGTTTGTTGTCATGGCAGCCAAAGGAAACCGTGGTCTCTCGCTGGCGTGCCGACCCCTGGGCGAGGGGCTCCTACTCCTATGTCGCAGCAGGTTCTTCTGGAAACGACTACGACCTCATGGCTCAGCCCATCACGCCGGGCCCGGCAATACCTGGAGCGTCACAGGTGAGCGAAGGCGGATCTGGGAAAGTATGGGAAAGTGATGGCTTAACTATAACGGTTCTCATTTCCTTCTCAGCCCGTTCCTCGTCTGTTCTTCGCCGGTGAGCACACCATCAGAAACTACCCAGCTACGGTCCACGGCGCCCTGCTGAGCGGCCTCCGAGAGGCTGGCCGCATCGCCGACCAGTTCCTAGGAGCCATGTACACCCTCCCGAGGCAAGCGACTCCCACGGCCACAAGCAACCCTCCTCAAGCCCCGCCCACTGCTCCTGTCTGAAACGCGGGCATCACAGAGAACATCAATCTGAAACTGGCGCCATGTGTGAATGTGGAGGAACTTTAGCCTACTGACTGTTTTCACTGAAGCATTTTGTTCAGATTAGATTAATTAATCTGTTTAAATCTCATCAAAACTTCATTAACATGTTCTTTCTCAGTTTAAGTTAAAAGGCATGGGAATGAAACTTTCAGCCAAACATGAATGAATCAGCATCAAATGACTCGTTCACTCCACAGAAACTCGTTCTGCCTTTGGAAGGGAGACCGTTCCTTCTGCTACACTAGAGGTCCTCTCGGTTCCCTTAAAGCCGTCGCTGATCGCCTCTTTAATGCAACTTCTGCTAGATAGCGTAGGATGTAAGTTTGTAATAAAAGTACAGTTGAAAGATTTGTTGCAGGTTAAGATTTTTTTTTGTCATGTTTTGTTAATTAAAGAAAAATTCATTTTTGATTCTGAAGTTCTTGATTTCTCTAGAACTCGATAAAAGCCTGCTGGATGTTTTCTGTTCAGTAGACTCTGACCCTTTAGCGACTCCACACACACTTTGGTTTCGGTGAGAGGCAGCGATGGGGGGGGGGGGGGGTGTCTCTGGCAGTGTTGGAGGATCTGATGAATGTGGGATTAAATTGGTTAACCAGAAGCTTTCCAGAGGAGCTGCACTTCCAGGCTCGATGCATTCTTCAGCGTCACTGGCCCCGTTCTCCCCCTGCGCTGCACTTTCCTCAGGACCAAAGATGTTAGATGTAACATCAGTCCTCGAAGCTGAGCTGGATGTTTAGATATTTCACTGTACTGGTAGCATTGGATGAGTCTACAACCCACACAAGTGGCTCAGGTAGTGCAGCTCATTCTGGATGGCACATCAATGCAAGTCAGAAGGTTTGCTGTGTGTCAGCGTAGTGTTCAGAGCTTGGAGGCACTACCAGGATCTGTAGGTTGGCTGCAGAAGGGCAACAACCCAGCAGCAGGACTGCAGCTTCCACCTTTGAGCAAGGAGGAACAGGAGAACTGCCACAGCCCTGCAAGATGACCTCTAGCAGGCCACACATGTGCATGTGTCTGCTCAAAAGGTCAGAAACAGACTCCGTGAGGGTGGTATGAGGTGTTTGGCGTTTGCCAGAGAACACCTGGATTGGTAAATTCAGCACTGGTGCCCTGTGCTCTTCACAGATGAAATCAAGTTCACACTGAACACATGTGACAGAGTCTGGAGTCTGCCTGCAACGTCCTCCAGCATGGCCGGTTTGTGGGGTGGCATTTCCTTTGGGGGCCCCTTGTCCCTACATGTGCTCACCAGTGGTAGCCTGACAGCCATTGGGTACCGAGATGAGATCCTCAGACCCCTTGTGAGACCATATGCTGGAGGTCCAGGTTCCTCCAAATGCAAGACAAGGCTAGATCTCATGTGGCTGGAGTGTGTCAGCAGTTCTGCAAGAGGAAAATTGTTCCCCAGACCTGAATCTTACTGAGCACATCAAGGGTCACCACATTGTTCCAGACTGTCCAGGAGCTGGCGGATGCTTTAGTCCAGATCTGGGAGGAGATCCTTCAAGAGACCATCCACCACCTCATCAGGATCACGCCCAGGCGTTAGGGAGGCCGCACATACTACTGAGCCTCATTTTGACTTGTTTTAAGGACATTACATCAAGGTTGGATCAGCTTGTAGTGTTTTTACGTTTTACCTTTGAGTGAGTTCAAATCCAGACCTCTATGGGTTGATACATTTTATTTCTATTGATATATTTTGTGTGATTTTGTTGTCGGCACATTCAACTATGTAAAAAACTAAGTATTTAGTTAGAACATTTCGTTCATTCGGATCTAGGATCTTTTGATTTGAAGTTAACTTAATTCTTTTGAGCACATAAACGTGTTTGTATATAAACTCATATGATTCATACTGACAATATTATCAATATTAGCCCTAAATTTTTTATATTGGTGCATCCCCAAATGTAAAAACTTCTCATCCTGAGTAAAATAGAAACACCAGGCCGCCTGAGCTGACGTGAAACCACTAAATGTCAACTGTTAGAACAAGCAGAACGCAGAATCAGGAGCGTTTCAGATTAAAACGTCGCTGGTCGTCCCAAAGAGGTACGTACGTGCTGACGTAGCATTCCACAGCAGCTTGTGGTTTTTTCCCCCTCTTTCAACTCCACCAATTTGCCTCATTTGCCTGCCTGCTGGTTTTGCACGTTGTCAGCTGTTGTTCTCCTAGTTCGAACCACTCAAACACACACACATAAACCCTCAGCGGGCCGTGAAATCAGAACTTGCTGAGATTGGCGAGAAGAAAAATCATAAAAGAGATGATCGTCTTTAACACTCAGTGTTACAAACAGGTCGGTTTTTATTTTTATTGGAATACATATGGTCTGCTGTACAGTTTTAATAGGCCTGCATGCAGAGAGCGCCAGCCACAGTTGGGTTAAAACATGCACGTTGGAGAAAAGATAAAAAAAAAAAAAATAACCTCCTCGCTCCGTCCACCTGGTTTTACTGACACACGGCGTCGTCAATCACACGATCCGTGTTCTGACGGCGCCTTACTAAAACGGTTGATAGTCCAAATGATGAATGGAGAACAGGAGGAGGAGGCCAGACTAGATCCAAGTAAAAATATCCTCTTTTCATTTAGAATATTTGTTTTACATATTTACACTTGTAGAGGGTGGGGGGGCAGCAAGCTTCTTTCTTTGGCGGCGCTTACAAACAGAACAAACCCTGACTGCATGAGGGAGAAGAGAGCAGCAACGATTCTGGGAGGAAGAATGCACCCACCCACCCTCAAAGAGAATAATCTAATTAAAAAAGGGACGTGTGGCAAATCGATCCGATCGCATGGAAATGAACTCTCTCCCTCTGCAAACACAAGAACTCTCCAGGAGTGTAGCGGTACATTACCTTACATTATAAAAAAAAAATTAAATTTAAAAAAACAGCAATCTTTTAATCAAAAGAGGACAAATATTCAATATATCCCAGCAAATAAGGCCCACTTTACAAAATTACAGGACTTAAATAAAACCTAACCAATATAGATTTGAAAATAAGACATCTTTTGTTCAACAAATAAAAACATTTTTACGCAGGAAAAAAAATAAAACCCTCAAAGTGAATAAATCCCCTTTTATTTCAGCATCTTAGAGACAAAATAACCCAACAGGAAAAGAGAGAAATGGTCCGTCTGTAAACTGGGAATACTGGGAATGACTTTGGCACAACGTTGGAAGGCAGAAACAGACGGAACACAGAACCATGCTGCAAAATATGTTTAATACAGAAACTATTTGTTTAATTGTCTCTAAATCCTTAGATTTGGCCTCAAAATGACACTTTATATTCAAAAAGGGGTACGGGGCGTTTCTGGTTTTAACGTAAGTGCTGGCTAAGTGCAGATTATAGACGACGCAGCCGCCTGTTTGCTGCACCGTTTGGATCCGTGCCTCCGACTATACCTATAATAACTACAAAAACTGATGTGTTTAATACTTTTTGCCAGAATTCATGCATTTTTTTCCATTCTGATCTCTTATTTTCCAGCACATTCCAATTTGGATGAATTTTGTAGGAAGCTGTAATGATGGAAGTCCCAGTTGCCCTCCAGTCTGGTATGGTTAGTGTGCATGTGGGCCTTGTAAGGAGGCACCGGTGAAGGATGGAGATTCAACTTTGCCCCGAATCTCTTTTTTTAAGCCACACCGCTTTGAACCCCTGGAGATCCAGGAGGGAGAAAACCTCCACAGCGCTGTAAAACCTGCACTTTCTGACAGGTGGACTCTTCCTGAAACTCCCAAACTGGATTTTCTAACTCGAGGATCTGCAGGAGGCCGCTCTGCTCCCCAGAAGAGCACGTGCATCCCCTTGTGTGTTTTAATTAAACACAAAGTGGACTCTTCTGCCAAGCGCTCCTGTATTTAGAAACCCTGAGTCAAGCTGAAGAGGACGAGATTAGACGCAGCCCTGACCCCTGACCTTCCAGCTACCCAGGGAGCTGCCTGTCAAGATCTGGTGACGGGCCTCCGGCCCTCCAATAAAACATCACTGCTTCGCTTTTGGGAAATGAGAAAACAAGGAGCTCATGGGGGGGTGGGGATCTGGGACTGGTTTAAAGGGAGAAGTTGTTTCCTCTTTATACACACAAAAAACAAAAATACTGACAATAAGAGAGTTTCTGCTCCGTGACGAATCCACTCCAACTCCAAATCCACAATAGCAGGACTTTTAAAAATAAATCTCAGTGAACCTCGTTCTGGAATCTTAGTAGGAAACGTTCCCTCGGAAGAAAATAGACTTTTACAATGTTCCGTATCAAAATGCTTCAAATGGGAAAAGCAGAAGAAACCAAAACCAAATACAATCAGGAGGAAAACGATGCAAAATCGACCTCTTTAAGGCATGGATGAGATCTAAATAAGCTTTCGTGGAGAGTTACATTTTAGATTTGCACCAAAAAAACAATCTTATTAGTCACCACCTTTGACCTGTGACAGAACCACGATGGCCGTTCCGGTCACCGGTTCCTTCAGAGAGGACCGGACAGCCGAATCTCCTGCTTGCATAAAGAGTAAAGTGTCAAAGTGGAATCAAGCGACGGATACATGTTACAGGTGGATGGTCAGACGAGCGGCGCACGGAGCTCCTTCCTGGATCCAGCCCATGGCTGAATCGGTCCTATGGGGCTCCGACTGCTGCAGAAATCTCTCCAACACGGAGTTGATGGTTTAGGCCTCAAACTTGTTTACAGTATAAAAAACCCCAAAAAACAGAATCTGGGACGATTCGCACGGCGAATCCAGTCACGTACAAGGTGGACCGCTTTCCTATGACAGCATCTACGATAGCGATGGAGATGCTGTCCGGTGAGATTTGCTGGTAGTCCAGAGGTGGAATCCACCATGACAGCTGTGGAACAAAGCACCGCAGTAATCGCCTCATGGTTTGAGGTCGTAAGCAGCCTTCTCCTACATGTGCGTTGCGTCTCGTAGTGTGCAATTTGCATTTTTGTCCACTGGACATGGCTGATCAGGAGAGGGAAAGGGCGACGCAGAACAGGAAGCGAATTACAACGAATCAAAAGAACAAAATGAAGGTCCCAGTTTGTCAGAGATGCTCTTTTAAACATGCTGAGTGAATTCCTTTCAAGGCGTTTCCATTTTTTACTTGAAAACATGCAAATGTTCAGCCTGATGAAATCCAATACGGGTTAAAAATGACCTCACGGCTAAAATCAACATGCATGCTTGCGTTTGTGGAAGAAAAAAAAAAAGCAAAATGAGGGTAATTCGCTTCCTGTTTTTGGTCACATTTAGGATTTTTTGGTTCGCCGTGACACTGCGGCCCACTACAGATGGTCTCTTTCAGTGATGACTCGATGATTCTAACCCACACGAGTCCTCCTCCCACGAACAGGCCTTAAAACCTCTCTGGCACGCTGGAGAAGTCCTCCTCCCTCCCCAGCACTCCAGCTTCTCCCTTGTCAGGTTTCAGAGTTACATATGATACATCCAACGTGAAGCAGAAGAGAAAACAGGGGCTTTGGGTCAGGTCTGCCGTTTCTGGTCCTCGACGATCACAACTTTTGAGGTTTGTAGCTGTTGGAGATGGAGGTTTGATAATGCAGCCAATAGTTGATGGGAGACTGGTGTTTGGGCCGACTCGTGCTGCTGAAGAAAACCAAAACCAAGAAAAGTTTTAGAAACAGAGTCTGAAATAGCCGTAATTTGCAAGAACAAACACGGCAATTTGCTGCTAATTATGGGGAAAACAGCTGGAATCTTCAGTAAGAATCACAATAATAATTTCCAGGAAAGGTTGATTGTGAAGAGTCTTACGGTCAGTGAACAGCACATTAGCTGATTCACCAAAGTACGTGAATGATTAGGATGAAAGTAGAAATGGTTTCCAGTCATAGTACTGTGAGAACATTGATCCGGGTTTGAAAAAGGTTTTACTTTCACAAAAAATACCTTTTTTTTTCTAGGGATGCATCGATTCTAGATTAGAAAAATAAAAAAGAAGAAGAAAACTGAAATTAGCGTTGTTTGTTTATTTACTTCAGGGACAAACTAGACTTTTATTTTAACTGTAGCATAAAGCAACGCTTGTTGCCATGATGTAACGAAGTACGGTTTTGTTCCAAATGCCGTTCTTGTACCCCCGTACTCGGTAGAACAGGCTCTCTGTTGTACTTAGGAATGTACTTGTCAAGTACACAAGAACGTACTAGCATACTTGGGTATTGAGAAACGGCCTATGACTCTGGAAACCAAACCCCCGCATTAAAGCTGCAGGAAGGTTTTTTTATTGTTTCTTGGCAATGGGGCATTGAAAGACGGCTAAATAAATCTGATTTTTAAGTTTCAAGCTGACTGATTATAGCTGAACGATTGATCATAGGGAAATTTCTTCAGATGCGTTTCAAATTTTACATTGCACATAAAATTTTCTCATAAAATTAAATAAATGGAATATTTAGAGACTTCCCATTGTTGCAGCAGACTAAAATAACGCCTCTTCCTTTAATTAAAGTGAGCCCAAAAAGAAAAGCAGCCTCCTCCCCTTACCTGCTTTCTCAATGCATAAGTCTTCTTATCTAATGATGATCAGACTGACGGTTGCTCCACGATCTGCTTCCTGCTCCGCTTCGAAGTCCCGACGCTTGGCTTCGACTGGACCACAGCTCGCCTCCTCTGGAGGAGGCTCCTGATGTCTTAGCCGAGCGGTCGTAGGAGCTCCCCGCGTGCTGCGACTCGCTGCTGGGTGAGTGTCGTCTCCAAGAAGCTGGGCTGAGGCTCGGATTTGAACTGGGATGGAGGTTATCTTTAGCCTGGATGAAATTCAATTACAGATAGAAGTAGATTTTTAAAAGAAAAATCATCATCAAAGTGGTTTTAGCCCCTTTTATGCATCAGCACGCCTTGTGTCACGAGTGTGTTACATCTATGCTGTTCGTGTTAATGGAGAAAGTCTGCAGAAAAATTCCCAACCAAAAATCCCCCAAACATACCCCAAGCTGAGAGATTTATAATTTTAGTGGGCTGACTAGAAAATAAAACCCAAGTTCCTAGTCTGTGGCCGCTGCATCGGCACGTCCCCCCATAACCTCAGTAACCCCGCTTAGTGAGACTCGGATGACGGTGCAGTTCTGACAGCACCCTGCTCCTGTAATTTCAGCTTAAAATAAAACAAAAACCCTCCATAATTAGTGACATTTGGAGGTCTGGAGCTGGCTTCTGCTGCCCTTTTAGAATGCAGTCTCACTAATTGGCTTTAATGGAGCCCTGCTCCGCCTTTCTCAGTCTCCTGGGGCAACAGACAGGAAATAAGTCACCGTCCAACACCGCCAAGTGGCTGCGCTCAGTGTGGTCACTTCCTGCTCTAGTCACCGAGGGAGGAAACAGATGGGGGCACGTTCTCCTTCTTTGGTAACCCACTGCTGCAAGAAGCCTTCCTGGAAAAGGAGCTTTGTGTTGGGACAACACTACAGACACCTTTAGTAGCAAAAGCAAAACCTCCAGCAGCAGCAAAGAAGACATGGCCGTGCTGCATATTTGTGGCTTAAAATTAATTACATAAATGATTTAGGGACGAGCTTCAGTTTGTATCTAATGATTTGGAGCCAGATAAACTGGAAAAGCGGGTTCTCCTTTAACTGCAAACACATCCCCAATCTCTGCAAACGGAGCATGGCACGGCGAGGGAAGAAAAAGCCCGGCAGGAGTGATTTTCCCTGACACCATGCAGGTTTGGGTAACGAAACAAGTGGTCCATTGGAGTTCCTGCTAAACTAATCACCTCGCTGCTTTAAATCTCTTCTCTGGTCTGTTTTTGGGAGTGGCATTGCATTCCCAACCAAAGTTCCCAAATCCACTCTTCCACAGGACCACACTCCTGTGTAAAAGCCACTCACTCAAACGTTTTATGGGTCTTCTCGGCCTGAAAACCCCACACCGCTTACAGGGATATTTCCGAGGGATTTGTCTTCGTGGGTCACATCGGGGGAACGGTAACTAGAGCGGCGCTGATTTCACACTTTACTTCGCTGCCTGTCTGACTCTGTCTGGTTTGTTGGACGCAGCAGAGGATGTTTGGGTATCTGGATCAGCAGCCGTATCGGCCCCGATGTCCTCTGCCAAACATAAGTTCAGAGCTGATTCACGGAGGGGCTGAGGTTTCCTACCGCTACACCGGGGAGGAAGCAGTACAATGCTGTTCTGTTCAGCAGGCCGAGGTGTGGAGTGACAGCTATAAAAACAAGCCATCTCCATTTTAGCACCGACCTGTTGAGAAACAGCACTAGTCACGTACTAGCAGGGGGAGACGGTGCTTTTGGCCAAAAGGCAACTTCCTTCAGAGATGAAACAATTATTCAGCATTTCATTTGTTTCTCAAACTATGAAATCTCTAAATTATTTGATTCCATGTTGACTTTATTATACATTTGAGACTACTAGTATTTGAAAAACAAGACATCTGAAGTTAAAGCAATGGCTTAGGCAATAAAAGGCAGGACTGATGGAGTCGTAATTTCAAAAAAGTTATTTTAACCACGGTTACGAAAGAACTAGAAGCTTTGATTTAATTATTTAAAAGACGAAAATGTTAACATATGAATACTGAATCTATATTTATCACGATATCACAAGATACAAAAAAAGCAAAATCATCTGGCGACAGCCTGACCTCTTGTGACTCATTTGAATTGTTCAGGCAGCTTCGTTCCATTTCCTGTGAGAAACGCATTTGAAATTAAGGTTAAGGTCTTTTAAAAAAAGAGAATAAATTTGAAAAATAATTAAATAAAAAAAAAAACAAGCCTGAGTTACTGTGTCGACAGAGCAGAATATTTCAGTGTTTTAAAGATAAAAAACCCGACAAAAGTGGAACAAAATAGAGTCCTACATAACAAACGAAGACATGTACGCAAATGTCAATATCTAATATTAATACTACCATTATAGCCAATAAACAATATTTATAATAAATAAACATCAGTTGTGAAAATCGGCCCAGTTTTACTTATCAGACCGATGCCGATGCGTTAATGATCAACATCGGCCGATAACAATATAACGTGCATCTCTGCTGTGAATCCATACAGAAGTCACACACAGACACTGCAATCACAGCCAAATGAAGAGTTGTTCAGCTCACCATCTAAGCTATATCTTCATAAGAATCAAGAGATTGATAAACACTTTACTGATCCCAAAGGACAATCGGGGCCCTTATTCTCCTACAAAGGAATGAAAGTGTAAAAATCAAGTAAAAAATTAAAGTACCACTAAAAAAAACCATAGTTTGTGAGTGTTACTGTAAAATAGTAGTAGCAACCCCACCCTCATCCCCACTGATCTTTCATAAAATGGCCTGAAGGAATAAAAACAGCGCATAATAAAAATCAGTTCAAGCCTACATAGGTATTCAGCATGTCTCCTCCTTGATGACTATTGATCCACTGATAGTGACTTGATCCACAGTAAGCGGATTTCAGGTCCCATCGCTTTGAAAAGATGGACAAGATTCTGGTCTTCAGGGGAAAAAAACGTCACGTTCTTATGAGATGGATAGAGTTCAAGCCGCTCTTACCAACAGCACAACTCTCCATCAACACATCACACAACCTTCAACGGCCTGATCATGACTTCCATCAGCCTAAATGCTGCCGTTTTTGTCCAATCTTCCTGGAAAAGGACGCTACTCAGACCACCGAAACGTTCTCAAAGTCCAAACCAAAGATGAGGCTCTGCTCCAAGATACACTTCAAAGCCCGTTTGTGTTTTGAAAGATTTGTGTTTGCATTGCGGCAATTTTTTTGCTCATAATTGCTGTCTAAACCGAGTGACCAGTTCATGCATGGAGCATGGAGATAACCAATGGATTGTCTCTACCACAAGTAAGTGGTTTTAGGGAAATTCCAGCAATTAGAATAAAATAATGGACGGGGTGACAACAAGAGAGCAGTTTTATCAGGTCAGCGATGATACGCCACATCAAAGGAGGAGTTCTTTGTTGGTCGAAGTTCAGAGTGTTGGGTTTACCAGGGTTTTTGGCAGGGTAAAAGAAAAATGTCAGATCTCAGAATGAAGAAAATCAAGGACATGTGAGTGCACACAGGCCATGGCAGAAGGCCTCAAATGCATCATTTTGTTAACAAAGTGACGCAAAAAGCACCCTTAATGCTTTTTAACACAAGTTTACGTTAAAAATGAAAGGCAGCATTGAGAGGTAGAGGCTTTCAATTAAAGCCATTGATACCAATTACACACCCTTAGCTATAAGAACTGCAGTCCGTTATATAATGAACAGAGATGAGACAAAGCGACGGTCTCCAGAAAGCTTGTGGTTAGAGTTAAACTGAAGGAAGGAAAATGAGAACATGAATCAACCAGGTGGAATGTCATCAAAAACTAGGGCGGGCGTGTCAGGAAAAGTCTACTCTATCATCTCCTCCAGTGGTGAGAATCAGATCTGACTGCATCTTCAAATAAATGATCAAAAAGGAAAGAACAGCCTGTTTTTCCACCCAGGAGGAAGGACTGTTCTTTATCTGTTTTCTTCCTCCCTCTCTCAGCTACTTTTGTGCCAGAGTTCATATATAGATTCTGCGGTAAGTCCTGCAATCGGATGTTATGCGAGTTCAAATTGCTCGAAGCGCTGGAACTTCTTGGGTGTGTCTGCACACATTTCACAATTAGTGTTACTTGCTTAAAGGTGGGAGAAACTCACACGACAACATAACAAGTATTGCGCGATTTTGGAAAGTTTGGATCTTATCTGCTAGAAATACAGAATAGTTTTTTTTTATTTCTCTGTTAAATTAAATAAATCAATAAAATGCAGCATTTTCTTGTTTTACACAAGATCCCTACTAACAACATATTAGAAGCTTTAGTAGCTAAAAAATGACATTGTTTGAACCCAGATTTGAGTTTTTAAATGTGTCGACAGGTGTCCTAACACCTTTAAGAAGTCCTAGTACACATTTGGAACAGGACAAAAACAACGAGGGTAATTACTAATTAACAGCAGTGTGTGAAGCAGCTGGGATGAGAATAAGCTCCTCCAAATCCGAGACCATGGCCTTGAGTCGGAAAAGGCTAGAACGCCTTAAGTGAAGGCGTTTCAGCATCTCGGGGTTTACCGGTTGATCTACGTTCGAACGCTCATCTATGGTTATCAAGATGTGACCAAAGAGTGAGACTGTGGATACAAGCAGCTGAAATTATTTGTCTCTGCAAGGTGGCTGGGCTCTCCCTTAGAGTTAGGGTGAAAAGCTCAGTAATCCAGGAGGGGCTCGGAGTAGGTCCGCTGCCCCTCCACATCAAGAGGAACCAGTTAAAGTGGCTCGAGCATCTGGTAAGGACGCCTTCCAGGTGAAGTTTTCTTGACACGTCCAGCCAGGAGAAGACCTTAGGAGGACCCGGGACATACTGGAGGGACTATGTCTCTCGTTAAGCCAGAAAACGTCCTGGGATTCTCCTGGAGGAGCTGACTGTAGTGGCTAGGGAAAGGGAAGTCTGGCCTCTTTGATTAGGCTGCTGCCCCAGCAATCCGGCTCCGGATAATCAAAAGAAAATGATGGGGAATTACTAATTCTTACATGAACTAAAACCATAAAACTGATCATGACTGAATCCTCTTGCAAAGGCTTACGTCTCGGCCCGGCCACTCCGGTCATCACAGGATCGTCGACTGGCAGTGCCTACACCACGCTCAGGACAATCCAGACTCTTCTCATGCATCGTTCCACAAATGTGGAATGACCTTCCAAGCACTACCAGAACAGGGGCTTCCTTTTCAATTTTCAAGAAACTCCTGAAGACCCTGCTCTTCAGAGAGCATCTTCTAAACTAGCACCCGTCCCCCTCTCTACTGTCCACTCCTTGTTCCCTACTCTCCATGACTGATGTAAAGTTGTTGTTGTTAGCCTCAAGGGCAATATGCCGATTATCACTTGTAAGTCGCTTTGGACAAAAGCGTCTGCTAAATACATAAACATAAACAAGACGTCTTTTCTCTGATCTGGTAAATAAACATTAGAACACTCTTCTCTGAATAGTCCTAGTCTGCAGCTACAGACTTCATGTGCCTGGAATAAGTCCTTAGACACCTCTCATGTGCACAGAAGTCTTCTGCTGACTCGTAAAAACATTAAAACTCCATTTATTTACAGAGACATGCCAAACGATGCATAAACACGGGCATTCAAGGAAAATCAGGGTGCAGTTACATCTCCAGATGTGTGTTTTCTACTGAAAATGCACTGAAATGTTGCCAAGCAACTAAAATGACATAAAAGTTAGTTAACATGACACTTCAAAAGGAAGTTTGCCAGTTTGACGTTGAAGTTTAAAAAGGCATCTGAGCAGAAACTCACTGAGATCGGTGTTCTTCACTTCTACACTGTTTTGGATGAAATCATCTGAATGAATTTGTGTAAAAGATCATGTCACTCCAGCTGTTCTTCATTTGTTATCATACGTACAAATTAAATCATGTCACAAGATTCACACAAGAACAGAAATGCACCCAGGCAAACATGCACACACACGAGAGAATGTCAGTTTTTCTTTCCTTGAGGTTTTGCTATCATTCTTTGTCCTTTACTCTGGAGTTTTGTCCTCTTTTGTTTTCCTTCTGCGTTTTTTTCCTCCAACCCTTTTCTCTTTGTGCTTACTGCAGCATGAGAGTGACTCTTGAAAAAGTGCAGCGCTAAGCTCGAAGTCCCGAAGCCTCGTGTGAGGGGAAATCTAAACAGTGTGCTGCAAATACTCAGGAGCTTAAACTTGCAGCTTGTTTAAGACAACAACAATGATCTGATTCAGGGAAAAAAAAAAGTTATTTTGGTGGAAAATTTGTAAAAGTGGTAACATTTATACAGAGGTGTGGACTCGTGTCACATGACTTGGACTTGAGTCAGACTCGAGTCATTATTTTAATGATTTCTGACTTGATAAAATCTATAAAGACTTACGACTTGACTCGAACTTGAACGCTGATTACTCGCGACTTGAATCAACTTGCATGTGTTGACTTGATGATGGCTTGCGCATATTTGATATTTTAGCACAAAAGTGGCACGACATGGACAAAAATCATAAATGATTCTTCGTTCTGGGTGTGATCTTGTACTGCTAAACGCAGCAGCACAAATAAACGAAGCTTCAAGAAGCTTTATTTCTGGAATTTATTTTTTTATCATTGTAATTAAATAGAAGTTGGACAAATGACTTGATTAGAACTTGAAAATTCAAAGTTAAGGACTTGGACTTGACTTGGACTTCCACATCTTTGACTTTAGACACGACTTGGACTTGGTTGTGTTTGACTTGGTTTTGACTCGAGACTTGACTGGAAAGACTTTTGACTTGGTCACACCTCTGCATTTGTATCATAAGTTTAAAGGTTTGAATGAAGGAAAGATGGGCACATCCAACCATGAGGAGACCTAAAGGGAGACCCAGGACTCGCTCTAGGGACTATGTTTCTCGGCTTGCCAGGGAACACCTTGGGATGGGAAGTCTGGACTCCTGCTTAGGCTGCTGGCTCTGTGACTTGACTCCGGATAAGCGGAAGAGAATGGATGGAGGGATGGTTTTAAAATTTGAGGCTAAATTTAAACTTGCCCTTGAGCTGCACTAAATCCTGCAGTTCTTCCTCTAAACTGTAGATGTCACTACGCTGAAAATATTACATCGCAACACCACAAGGAACAGGCCACTTTCAAAGATGAACAATACCATTATTTTTAAGAAACATTAGCTATAATGATAAAGATGATTAACAGCCGTCTTACTTGTGTTTGTCCCGAGTACGATCGGTTCCAGGACTGAGAGGTAACCGGTGCGTGGGGCACGGCTCTTCCTGTTTCCATCGGGGGAGACTGAGACCTTCTGCCTCGGCGAAACACCGGCTCCTCTGTCTCTTTAGTGTTGGTGACACCACCATTGATCCTCCGCATGTACATCTGGGATATAGAGGAACACGAGATGCAACTTGCAGGTTTACTTCTATCTTTTGTATGAGAAATGTACGTCCTGATGTACTCACCTCTGCAGGTGACGGCTTGGTTCCCTTCTGTGAGTTTACATTCCCATCTCCTTCAGTATTTACGGTTTCCTCCGTGTCAACGGTGGTAGCTCGATAAGCTCTCCACGTAGTTGAAGCCTCTGCTTCCTCTTCAGCCCCTCCATCCATCAGCACCCTGGTTCCCACTTTTTCTCGCCCTGCATCATTGGCCGACATGGCAACCCTGTTCCTCCACGTGCTTCTCACCGTCACGTTCTTCGTGTCTGGTAAGCCATCTTCCTGGGAGTTCTGGCTCTGTCTTTGGCTTCTCCAGCTGGTGACCGTGGTTGTGCTGCTGCCGCTCTCGAAATCTGATTCTGGGTCGTTGAAATCCAAGGATGTGGGGTCCGCGGACTGGAAGCTGTAGCTGCTGCGCTGGCAGCACATGTGGCTGGCTGTGGTGGTCTCCACCCTGGAAGAGTTGTGGAGTCTGGACCGTGATGAGACATCGCTGTGGCTCTCCGCATCGTAATCCTGGTCCTGGCACGACCGCAAAGTGATTTCACTCTTGGGTATGGAGATCTCGTATGGGATGGAAACGCTGCCATGGTGGTCATTGCTGGGGCCTGGCAGTTGGTAAAACCATAAACCAGATCAACAATCTCATTTTTCAAGCATTGCTCTATAGTAAAATACACTAAATAGCCATGAGTTACTTAAAAAGAAATGAAATCCACAGCATCATTAGCATTAGTTAGCACAGACCATAATGCACATGGCTAGAGTTTAGCCTGGCCTGCCATACCAATGCTTCCTTGTGGGAAGCAAAGGGCCTGGTAATGCTCCCATTCAAATAACCCGTTTATCAGTTGAATTCACCTGTTGCTGTCTTCACAAAAACTATGGATATATATATATACTTTTTTTATGGTGAGCAGCAGAATCATATATATTTTTTTTAAATATCTGATTTATTTTTACTCAATAATTGTATACATTTCCATAGTTTTACATGTATGTCTTGAATAATAAAGATGAATTTATGGTTTGAGTGAACATTAATGTGATTTATTAACACGGGTCTTTCCTGGAGAGGGGCAGCAATTTTCTAGAGCTGGCCATGGCCACCCCTGACCACCCCTTGGGGGCGCCTCTGCAGACATGTACAAAGGAAAAAGACCTCTGCCATACTTAACCTTGCATTCAACAGATTTGATTATTATTCATGTAAAATGCATGCAAAGGGTTATATCATAACATTTGCACACACAGCTATGAAATTTAAGAGAATAAAGCTGTTGTGAGTCGGTGTTTGCTTTGCAGCCAGGAGCACATCCCTTGAAGGAGCACAGGTATCAACTGTGAAAATTCATTAGTAGGAAAGAAGTGTGTCCCATTTGTTGAAGTCTTTTGTGTTTAGAGTTTTTGACGTCTTGTCCCTGCAGAGCTTCCATAGCTCAGTTATGTTCATAGCTGCTAGCTAAAACTCTGTGGAGTTAAAGTCTCTTACAGTTTTTTAGCTTTACTAAAATATATATCTGTGCTTATTTGATTGATGGCAGTTTTTATATTTTATTAGACTCCAAAATGTAATCATTTGCCACATTCCTAATTCATAATTTGTAAGATTGTAACTGGCGACATTAGCATTAGCATTCCTATGGGTTCTTCCATGTATATTAGCATTGTGCTAACCACTCGCTGGCAGTCAAATCGCAGCCTTTGCGAATAGAAAATCTCCTTTTGTCACATCCCAATTTAATTGCATATGCAATTAATCGTTCAGCCCTACATGTTACCCCATTTCTCCAAACCGAGGCTGTTCAGGCACAGTAAAGTTGTATCATTTCTGCACAGAAACACATTTAAAAATGCCCACAGTCCAAAGAGACTTTGTTTATCGCCACAGTTTGAGAAGCATTAAAAGTGCTTCTCAAATTGGCCCCATAAAGCTGCGTCAACCCCCTCCGCTGGTGAACGACAGCTCAATTTTCACATGAAATCCTGTCTGCAATCGACCTCAGTGGGAGCGGGAAATGCTGTGTTCTCCCGCTCTGCTGGAGAACAGCAGCTTTCCTCCGGTGGCAGACATGATGTTCAGAAAGCCTCTCATTCCGCTAGAGGGCAGCAGCTCACCCACCAGGGCGCTGAGCGGTTGCCTCGCGGCGAAACTTCACCTCTAGCGAGCATGCACAGTGTCCCCCTGGGTCGAGCGCATGGTTGCCATGGGTTACCGACTGCAGTTCCTGGTCAAACAACCAGTTTTTAACCTCTGTTGTGCAGATGTGTAAATACTGACGCTGCAGTCGTGTTACGGGAGGAAATTCAGACTCTACAATTGAAAGGAGCTATTCGAGCGGTCCCTGTTGAGGACACAAATAAAGGTTGGTACAGCCGCCACTTTGTTGTCCCGAAAAAGGGGCCGGACTTCGCCCTATTTTGGATCTGCGTGTGTTAAACTAGTATCTGTGCATGTACAGGTTCAAAACGCTAACACTCAAACAGCTACTGGATACAGTCAGTCCCAGCGATTGGTTTTCTACGATCAATCTCACAGATGCTTATTTCCATGTCGGAATCCACCCCGATCACAGGCGGTTCCTGCGCTTTGCTTTCGAAGGGAAGGCCTACGAGTACATGGTTCTGCCTTTTGGATTAGCTCTAGCGCTCCGCATCACTTCAAAATGTGTGGAAACTGCACTAGCCCCCCTCAGGGAGGAGGGCATCTGGATCCTGGCTTACCTAGACGACTGGGCTCTAGTAGCGAGTTCCCGAACACAGGCAGAAGCTCACACTGCACGGGTACTTTCCCACGTTCAAGCCCTGGGGTTTTCCATGAACTACAGAAAGAGTTCTCTAGTTCCGAGTTGGTGTTTCTCCTTCCTCGGGCTGGAAATTTGCTCTCGGTCAAGCAGAGCACGTCTCTCGGACCAGCGAATAGCCGCGCTACGCAGTTGCTTAGCGCACTTTCAGCTGGGAGCCAGAATGACACTCTGCACAGCCCTACAGCTGCTGGGGATGATGGCTTCCTCCTTAGCCGTGGTGCCTCTCAGACTGTTAAAAATGTGACATTTCCAGCGTTGGGTCCGCTCTCATCATCTCTATCCTTCACTTCATCTCCGCCGGAGGTTGACGGTCACCAGAGCCTGCATGGTAGCTCTCCTCCCATGGAGCCCGGGTTCCCCTATTGGGATGGTATCAGAACGCATAGTGGTGACCACAGACACTTCCCTCAGAGGCTGGGGGGCTCTGTGTGGGGGTTTAGCGGTGAGGAGGGTATGGTCCTCGACCCAGTCAAGGTTCCATATCAACTTTCTGTATCTGTTAACTGTGTTTCTGGCCCTGAAACACTTCAGTCATCACCTGAGAGGACACCGTGCTGGTGCGCACAGACAACACAACTGTGGTGTCAAATGTTAACAGACAGGAGGGAACACGCTCTCTTCCTCTACTGAATCTCACCCACACATTTCTGCACTGGTGCAATCTGAATCTCCTGTCTCTCAGAGCATCTTATGTCCCCGGGTACCTCAACCACGGAGAAGACTTGCTCTCCAGGGGCGGACCTCTGACAAAGGAATGGAGGCTCCACCCCGAGGTGGTGTCCCAGATTTGGCTGAGGTTTGGCAGGGCAGTAGTGGATCTGTTTGCGTCAAGCGCAAACACACACTGTCCCCTGTTCTTTTCCCTGACGGACCAGACAGCTCCAATGGGATCGGATGCTTTGGCGCACCCTTGGCCCAACGTTCTCCTCTACACTTTTCCGCAGGTGGAACTGATTCCAGCAGTACTGGAGAGAGTGCACAAGTCGAGCACATCTCTGATTTTGGTGGCCCCTCAGTGGCCCACAAAGTCTTGGTACCCGGAGATCATCAGTCTGATGATAGTCCCCCCATGGAAGCTCCCCATCGGACAGGACCTTCGATCACAGGCACAAGAGGAAGTGCTGCACCCTCGCCCTCATCTATGGAAGCTGCAGGCCTACCTACTGAAAGGTCCAACCTGTTAGCTAAAGGTCTTCCCCCAGCTGTGGTGAAAACTATTCAGAGCTCAAGAGCATGCTCTACAAGGGGTTTATATGCCTATAAATGGAAGGCTTTTGAAGTGTGGTGTCTAAGCAGGTCAGTAGTTCCCTCACAGAGCTCCACTGTGGACATTCTGTCGTTTCTACAGGATCTGCTGGACAAGGGCGTGTCATTCCCCACTTTAAAGATCTACCTGGCAGCCATTTTGGCTTGCCATGAATCTTTTAATGGAGTTTCTCCTGGCGCTCACCCTTTAGCCGTTCGGTTCATGTAAGGGGTTCGCAGACTGAGACCCGTTATTCGATCGTCTGCCCCTTCTTGGGACCTCGCTTTGGTGCTGGAGGCCCTGTGTGGTCCCCAATTTGAGCCTATTGAATCGATCAGTATGAAGCATCTGTCTTATAAGACAGCTCTGCTCTTAGCCCTTGTATCGGCTAAAGGGGTGGGAGACCTTCATGCTCTTTCAGTTCACCCTTCCTGTCTGAAAATGTCATCAGATTGAGCTAAGGGTCACTGCATCCGAATGCTGCATATTTGCCTAAGGTCATCCCGCTCAACTATGGTTCCATGACCATAGAGCTTTCGGGCTTCAGAAGTCCTCCTTTTGCCTCTGAGGAGCAGAGGAGACTGTAATGTCTGTGCCCGGTTTGTGCTCTGCAGGCTAATATAGATCACACTCGGACCAACTGTCTGTGTGTTTGGCCAAACCCTCCATGGGTAAAGCTTTGTCAAAGCAAAGACTTTCTCATTGGATTGTGGAGGCCATTTCGCTGTGTTACAGCGTCACTGGCTCCCAGCTACCCCTAGGGGTCAGGGCACACTCTACTAGAGGTGTGGCTGCTTCTTGGGCGGTGTTTAAAGGTGTTTCAGTTGGCGACATTTGCTCAGCTGCAAGCTGGGCTACACCCCACACCTTTGTGAGGTGTTACCGCTTGGATGTTTTGGCCCCTTCGGTGGCCCGTGCGGTTCTCTCTGCAGGATCTGACTTGCCATCTTAGGTTGCAATCTGAGGCCAGGTTTGATAGCTGCTCATGGGGCGTTTCGATAAGTCCCATAGTACCTTCGTTGTACCGAGTGAATCGACTGAAAGGGAACGTTAGGTTATGCATATAACCACTGTTCCCTGAAGGAGAGGAACGAGGTACAACGCAGGGCTGCCCCATTCACAGCCCAGCTCGGTGAAGAGCGGCTATCGAACTGAGGAATGACAGTGACGCGGTTGCTTATAAGTGGAGGGCGGGGCCTCCACGCAGCGTCACTTTCATTTGCCTTACAGGCGTGATTAAATGTGTCTTCAGCCAGGCCACACGAGGGCGTGATGTCCCATAGTACCTTCGTTGTACCTCATTCCTCTCCTTCAGGGAACAGTGGTTATATGCATAACCTAACGTTTTAGATTAAAACATATATAAATATTAAAAGAATGCATTATTTACCTTAATGGCAGTTGGGGGAGACAAAAGTTACAAAGTGCACGTTCAGAGCTAGCAAATCTTGTGTTAAAGTTAGAACACAGAAAGAGTTTCCTGTAAACTCTAAGCAGAAACTTTTAGTCTTTCGTTAAATAAAAACATTTTTCTAACAGCTGCATGACCCTTTATTATAAACGTTCTACATAAAAAAACCTTTCAAACAGACTTTAGCAAGAATCTGTGCATTACTAACTACTGGATCAACTAGTGTGAATGAACCAAATCAGTTTGGTAATAAATTACTGTATAAAACACCTACCTATAAGGATGTTACTGGTAGACGTGTGGCGTTCTTTAACAGGCAAAGGTTCGCTGGACAAGCTGCTGCTGCGGCTGCTTGTTCTGGAAGACCCAGGGTCGTTTGGGTAAATGGTTATGCTACTGGTCATTTTACTGGTGGTGGTCACTGCTGGCTTGGTGGAGATACTGGGTTTGCCGTTTGTAGACAAGGACTCAGAAATCATCAATTCCTTCCTGTCAATCTCAACAATGGCGGGCTTGATGATGGCATTGGACCTCAGCGCCTCCCGAGGGCTGCACACTCTCTGGATTTCCATCGCTGACGGAATGTGCACGAATCCCTGTTGGCCACCGTCCGAGGACTGAGTCCTACTGTGCAGCTCTTCGTCAAATGAGCTCCTGGAAGAAGAGCCCTCTGAATGAGAGTCATGGACATGTGGGTATCTGGCATACCTGGGGGTTGCAGTCCTACTGCTAATAGTTGCACTTGTCTCTGTGACGGGTTCCACTTCAGATGGCCTTGAGCTGATAGATTCGGTTTCCGAAGCAGAGGAATGACTGTCTGAGCCCTGATCGTTGACGAGCAGCGGAGAGATGCGAGACCTGTAAGCCGCGTACGATCCGTTGGCTCTGGATGAGGTGGATGCCACAGACGCGGACACGGATTCTTGAACCAGGTCTACAGACTCCTGATCCGAGGCGGACGCCACCTCCTTCTCCAGCGCGGAGACACTGGAGCTTTCTGGCACTGCATCAGAGTTGTTTGATTCGCTATCACTACCAACGTAGAGCTTTGAAAACTTGTCCCTGCTGTTTTTCAGGTCCCCATCAGTCTGTTTGTTCACAATCTTCTGTGACTTCTTGTCATTAGCTGCTGGAGGGTAGCGACTCAGAACAGACAACTTCTTAGCATCATTACAAGTGGAGTTTAGGGAGCTGTACGTGGCTCCTCGTGTCCTTTCCTCAGTAAGCCGTGCACCATCTTGTTTTCCAATTTCAGACACAATTGCAGCAGCTGAGGTTTTGGGTGTCCTTCTGGTCTTGATAGCAGGACTGAGGGCTCTCCTCGTAGACTTTGGAGATCTCTCCTCGGTGTGGCTGAGCTCTCTGCTCCTCAGTTTGGTTTCTCTCTTGTGCTGAGGGGAGAGCTCCCTGTTCCTGTGCTTAGGGGAGCTAGGTTCTGAAGCAGCTGCAGCGCTTCTAAATTTAGGTTTCTCTTGTCTGAAAGCTCCCTTCACGATCTCCTGATTCTCAGCTTTGCCATTTTCAAGGACCTTAGCGGGACTGTTCGGATGAATACTGCTGCCTTCACTGCCGTGCTTTTCCAGGTGACTGACCCCGTTGCCTCCAATCCCTCCTTTTCCGAACAGCTGCGTCCTTAGCTGCTCCACCTGTTCACTTAGTTGACGAGCTCGATTTCGTTCCATCTGGAACTTTTCGTGAAGTTCTCCATTTTTAAACTCTGAGTTCTTCAAGTCCTCCTCCACTATCTCCAACTGTTTGAGGCGATTTTTCAGCTTCTCCAATTCCTGCGTCAGCTCCTTTACTTTGTTGTCCTCTTGTGAGCCGCCAAGACCGCTCATCTTCTTCTTGTCCGATTTGTTGACGATGCTGATGTTCTCATCTAGTTTTAAGGAGTCCATCTTCTTCTTGTATCCAGCCAGCTTACTCGTGAGGGAGTAAGTGGACGACAGCTCATCCTCGATTCTTGAACTCATGAAATCTGCACGCCCTGGCTCTGTCGATATGCCAAGGTGTTTCTTTTTTTCTTCTGTCAAATTTAGAATGGTTTTCTCATCCTCCTTCTGTTTCTCCAACAGCCTCTTGCGCTCACTGACAAAGGCCTGAGTGTATCCCTTCAGTTTCTCAAGCTCCATAGCCAAAGCCTGCTCTGCTCTTTCTAGCCTTGTTTCAGAACCTTCCACTTCCTTCAAACGAGCCTTGAGCATTTCCAGCTCAGATGAGAGCTTCCTGGTCAGGTTTTTCTCCTCGTTGAGGCTAAGGCAGAGCTGGCTACAGTCAGACTTGCTTTTATTAAAAGCCTCTTCCAGTTTCTCTAGTTCAGCCATCCTCCGCTGCAGACGCTCAATCTCTGCCTTTAGCTCCTTTGTGAGGTTTTCCTCCTCTTCCAGTTTCTCTCGAACTGTGCGACAAAGGTCCTCAGCTTTGCGTACTTCCTCATCTTTGCCCTGGATCTTCAAGAGATGTTTCCTCAGGGTTTCTACATCGCCAAGGAGTGATGAGTTGCTGCCCTCTGCTTGGATGATCTTGTCCTACGAAGAAGAGTTTCATTAATGTTTACATCACTTAACTCGTCTCATTGTCAGCCAGTACCAACCTGCAGATCCAACAGCTCATCCTCGGACTTCTGCAGCTTGTTTGTCGCTTCTTCCAGTTCATCCAGTCGTCTGCCGAGACTCTGAAGCTTGTGCCGTAGGTGGCGATGCGTCATGTCTTTATGATCAGACATGGCTACAAACGTCTGTGTAATGTATCGGTTGGGTTGGTTCTGCTGTCGGATTATTTAATGACAGACTGATGGGGGTTCCACATCTGTGTGGCAGTGACAGAAAGTCCTAAAGGCTCTCAGGGAAATGCTGTTGCCTCTTTGCAGTCTGGCTCTTCCAGTTGTTCCAGCTGTCTCTTCAAGTCGTCAAAGTTTCCTCAGAGTGGTGTTTAGCAGACAAATCTGTCATCAGTAGGAGGGAGAGGAAATAACACTTAGTCATTCCTGGTTTGTTAATGACAATCATTTGCATTCCCAAAAGTAGTTATGTGAGCCAAGCAAATGAGTCAAAGACCATAGGGATTTGCTTGCACTGTATCCTGTTAACAAACGAAGCAGTTACTCCTGAGTTTACCTAGGCAAATTAGAAGAAGTCTACCATAGTGAAATTGCTGCTGTAATTTAAATGTTTCATTGAATTCCACCTGGTGAGTAGCGCCTCATTCTCTAAACAACCAAATAATGCATCAATAAAAATAACACAAATACATTTTATAACATAAATGATAATAAATGTCCCTTTGAAGAAGAAAAGATGGGAGAAGAAAGAAACAAAGGAATCTTGAATGATTTAGATATTTGATGATTTAAGAGCAGCTGCACAGTGGTTAGCGCTGTTGCCTTGCAGCAAGGAGGTCCCAGGTTCACATCCCGGCTTGGGGTCTCTCTGCAAGGAGTTTGCATGTTCTCCTGGTGCATCGGTGGGTTCCTTCCAAGCATAAGTATCTGTATAAGAAGCGCCAAAGCCGCCTCCACCTCCTGAGGAAACTGAGGTCCTTCGGAAATCCACTCTGCTGTGGTCTGTTGGGGTGCAGGCATCTCTGACCGTGACACGAAGAGACTGAACAAGCTAGTTCACAAAGCTAACTTGGTTCTGGGTACAGTTGAATAGACGTGTGAGAGGAGAATGCTGGGGAAGATGACCACCATCCTAAAACCCCCCTCCCACCCACTGTATTCCACTGTGGAGACCACGGACAGCTCCTTCATAGGCAAACTGAGACATCCCAGATGTAAAACAGAAGGCTACTGTAGCTCTTTCATCCCCTCTGCTGTACGAGTGTATACGTTTTACTGGCATTATCCTGGTACACAATAACACCAATGCGATATTCAGTATGTGTTTAATACCGGATTTACACTGCATGTCTGTGTCTCTTGCAGTATGCTGACTAGTGCCGTGGTGGGTCAAGAAAATTTCTCCCACACAACTGGACTAGGATATTGTTTTTACGGTCTATCGTCTAGAACCCATCTGCCCCATTCTCTTCTGACATCTGACATCAACAAGGAGTCATCGTCCACACAACTGCTGCTCTCTGTAAACCCTAGAGATAGTGTCTAAGTCTTTTGCCATTGAGCCTCCATGTTTTTCACCTTGCCTGTCCTTCAAAGGGCCAGGAGCAGCACATCTTTCAAGTGTGTGTGTGTGTGTGTGTGTGGTGGGGGGTGTTAGCCTTGCACGAACAGACCCCACACGCTTTGTTCCTTCCCTGCTCCTGTAGACCCACATCGATCTGTGTTTTGCTTGCCTGCTTTTGCTGACAGCAGCACATCTCAATCACGCATACACTCCTCCATAGCAACAGCAGCCCCGTCACAACGGGGCAATTATTCTCCCTCGGGGCAATTGTAAGGGTGAACAAAAACTCTGACAGAGAAGGTTAAATCTCACTTTTAGGAAAGATGGTGGAATTAAGAAATCCCATAATATTAGTGATATTTACACCACATTTTTAAATTTCATCAGCCAGTGAAAATGTGTAGGGGGAGGGTTACAAAGTGTGTTAGTTCCCATCTGTAAGCACAGCATGGAGCACAGATCATTAGCAGACCACAGGCTGTTAGCAAGGTCACCATACATCCAACAGTCAGGTCTCATGTATGATTCAGGTGGTCTTTCCACCAATACCCATCCTCCTCCTCCCCCGACATTCAGCTGAGCATCTTATATGGACCCCAAAGGGGAAAAAAAACAATATATTTATAAAAAAAAAAAAAAAGAAAACCAACCGAAGACACGACTACTTATCGACCCCCACTAAGAGCAGGCTCCACACCACACAATGCCTCCCATTTCTCCTGGTTTACAGCCTCGTGTTCAAAGATTCTCCTACTAAAGCTGCAAACCACAACATCACAAGAACATTGCAGTTTTCTCTTTACATTGGGCTGTTGTGAAGACATCAACCGGGGCAGTAAATCTACATGGACATGAACCATGTGCGTTGACTGTAGACAGAACCTCACAACGTGTCATTATGAGTAACTCCAGCACAGAACATATTTTTTTATATTGTTTTATTTTGTGTACAAAAACCAAACCAGCCTACCCTCAATGTATTAAATGTCCTATTGAAAGTAAATGGGGACAATGTGCTTTGAAGGTCAAAGATTACTTTATGACTAAACATATTGAGGGTTCAGATGTGGTGTTTAATCACGCTCTTCCTTTCATGAGGTTTGGTGGTTTAGTAATCTCACAGAGTACAAGACATGAAGCAAATAAAGTAGATTGACTGAGGGGAGGTAGAGAGTGAAAAGACAAATGGGGGAAAATGTTGAACCCACTTGAATGCCAAAAAATACCTTAGTCCATAAGACGTTTTGGGAAGAATTAGTATCACTCATCTGTGGCATGCCAACAGTTTCCCCAACATTTTCCAAATGTCTCAATCTCTTCCAACAAACAAAACAAGATAATTTGAATAAATCCATCAAAAACAGACTAATAGAAGGAGGAGGAAAATTACTTCAGATACATTTTTAAAGAAAGCTCAAAGCGATAGTACAGATCTCTTTAAGAAAGATTCTGTGAAAGAAATATTTTACCTGCTGTAGAAAAATCTTTGGACTAGGAGTGTGCTATGGCTAGTCTGAGTGAGGCCAAGACCAAAATGCATCACCGCTTTTGTAAAACAACTCTAATCTCTATTATTTATAACAGGTCAAGTGAGTCCTATTATATAAACTTTATAAGCTCCCTTAAATCACCCCACATTTTGCATTTCTTAGTTATTACAACAAAAATATCATGATATTCCTGCAGGAAATGTTGCAGGCTAGCAGCTAGCGGCTGCTACCATCATTTGCATTTGCAAATGTTGTTTGGCAAATTGAGCAAACTGAAGCTGGTGGTGAAGTAAAAATTTATAAAAATGCTTAATTGTTGATTTTCCTTAACCTCGAACCTGCTTTGACTAACAGTTAGCCTATCAACCTGGGCAGAACAAGTCATTCAGAAAGATAAAAGGTCAACTTTGTATTACTTTTCCACAGAATCCAACTTTAAACAATTTGAAGCTTTTTTTAAGGATGCAGAAAGTTGCAAAATGCAGCAACTTAACCCCAGAGCATCAAAGCTACACCAGACATAAAAGTAGACAGGAAGTGATCCAAATTGCTAATCCTTGTTCAAAAACTAAAAAATCCACAGGTTCTGTCAGTATCACTTTGGCTTTAACACATCCACAATTATCTTGGGGTATGATTTTGGTCCCCACATGGCATCTCAGTTGAGCCTTGTCCTGGTAAATAATGGCGTTTTGCTAGCTCCAGTTACTCCCGTCTTGGCACTCTGCCTCCTCCCTCCTCATTCGCTCTTTATTTCTTTGCCAGTACTCTGCCTCCCTCTCTCATCTTTCCCTTCCATCCCTTTTTGACACGCAAACCAGTTCAGCCAAGTGTGCGCTTTTGAGGGGTGGCAGTGCATGCAAAGTGAGTCTGGCACCAGTCCGCCACTGCTGAACCAATCAACATATCTGATGCACATATGGTCAGGCCCGGAGTCTCACTAGCTAAAACCAAGAACAATCAAGAGGCAGTTAGGAGGATAGAGAGGTGAAACATATCCAAAGACAACAAAAACAGGTGAAACAAGGTCAGTTCAGGTCATATGTCAATAAAATCCAAACAGAAAAAAACCTTAACATTTCAGAAGAATGGTCGTTTCTCAATATGCATTCTTGTTTGTACTTGTGTACTGACGTCCTTGTAAAACGTCATCAGCAATAGCCCAAGGACTGTTCTAATCCTAAGTATGCATCATGGCAAGACCGCTCAAAGTTCCCAGATGTGTTCTTCCTCCCTGCATCAAGGATGCATCAATGCATCCTTCTGCAGACTTGGGAAGCAAAGTGTCCCATAATGCATTGCGTCACAAACCGTTAAACTCCAAACATTAGAGGAGAAAGCTAATAACTGTAATGTTTTATACAAGAAAAATAAATAAAATAATATAAAGTTGTGTGTTATTGTAAATAACCGTGTGTAGACTGTAAAGTTTGCTGTGTGTGTTTCAGTTTTACTCTTCACGATCCTTCAAAATGCTAATTAGCAAATTCACTATCAAAATAAAAGCACTGTAGCTTTGTTCTGATGAAAAATAAACTTATTTTATTCATTAAAGAGCAGGAAATGCTAGTATTTTATTAGTTCAAAAGTGGGCCAAATATAACACAAATAATATGTTGTTATTTTGTTATTTAAGGAACAATCTAGACTTTTTATTTTTATGTCAGGTAGTTTTTTTTTTAGCCGTAGCAAGAAGCAGCGCTTGTTGCCAGGACACAACGGAGTATGGTTCTGTTCCAAATGCCGTCCTCGTCCTTCCGTACTCGGTAGAACATACTTGTCTAGTACGGCCATCGACTTGCTTGAACTTACGATCATAAACTCTCGTGTTGGAGCTTTGAAGAGAGACTGACCCTGTTTTTGCACACACAAATAGAAACTTCCAGTTCTGCCTTTTATCTCTGCTGCAGCTTACTGTTTGGGTTTTACCCACCAAGACACAAGAGGAACAAATTAAGAACAGTGGCACCAGAGCTAAAGGTGGAGAAAACACAGCATTTTTTCTAACAACTCAGATTTGACTTTCCTCTGCTGCCATGGCACGGTGTTGTAAACCAGTGGGATTAAAGGCAGGCAGCCGCTGCCACGTCCCGTCCAAGGCTGCTTGATACAAGCACTGTTCCAAATCACAAAATTCAAAACTATTTTGATCATAACAGATGCCTTTAGACATGCACTGCAGGTATTTTCCTGCATGACTGATGGCCTAAATGTAAATACAACATGTAGAGAATTATTCTAAGTATATTTAAGTGTGAGCCATCTTCAAATGGTTGAAATCATGAACAGAAAGCCAAAACGACATCTGGGTAAAAATGGGGGTAAAAAAAAGAGCAAAAACAATAAAATATTCTTAAAACACAAACATACAAAGATTTAAATCACACAGCAAATTATTAAGGATTTAGACATTTTCTTTCTACCAGACAGCTCCCTCAAGAACAGTTTGTTCCTTTCATGAAGAAGGAAAGAAAAAAAATCCCTTTTTTTGTTGCACTTGACATTAAGTTGGGTTTGAAGCTCTTCTGCCTCATAAACGGTAGTTAATAAAGGGCTGCAGTCCAATCAAAACGCCTCAACCGCATCTTCTCATAGGGATCTATTGCCAGTTTGAGCAAATGTCATATAAAAAGCGTGTTTTTGAGTGGACTCATGATGTGTGTGTGTGTGTGTGTGTGTGTGTGATGTGTGTGTGTGTGTGTGTGTGTGTGTGTGTGTGTGTGTGTGTGTGTGTGCGTGCGTGTCTAAGGACAACTGCAGTGGATGGATGCTGGCGCAGCATTGGAAGCCACAAGATGGTGGAGACCTGATGCTTGGCCTGCACTTTTCCATTTTTCCAAGAAAAAGAAAAACCAGCATCCCATAATGGTTGGTTTGCCATTTCCTGTGCTGTCATGTAACTTCTTTTGCTCGGTTTCTTTCACTCAGTTTAGCATTGCCTTTGGAAAAATTGTAAAATAAAGGGCAGTGTTTCATGTCAGACAAAAGAAAATGTGGCCATCAATTAATTGGAACAAAACTACCTTCTCTGTTTGAACTTTCGCTTGAGAACCTGAGTGAAATGGTCAGTTATGGTGGAAGTACTGAAATATGGTAGCATGGGGGAAAACAAATGTCACGTCTTTTAAAAAGCAAGATTTGTTTATGGGTAAAGACCAGGGATGTGTTTCGGTGAAATTTTGGCGATATGCTATGTACCACGATATAGGGGAGACGATACGATATATTGTTATACATTCAGCCAGACTATTAGTGATTGTTTAAGACTGAATTTACTGTAGGAAAAATCAATAAACAGTCCAAACTGATGCCTAACATGTGTATCATGAGGTATCTGAACCATAATACAGGGATTTACATTTCAATGGTGGAAACAAAACCCATTGAACACTGCTGCTAACTAGCGGTCAGTGTTTGAATTGCACCAAAAGAAAAGAAAATATACAAATGTTTGCATGTAAATTTTTCCTAAAAAATCAATACACGGCTTTTGAATATCGTCGTCGTCTTCCTCCGCTTATCCGGGTCCGGGTCGTGGGGGCAGCATCCCAACTAGGAGCTCCAGACCGTCCTCTCCCCAGCCACCTCCACTAGCTCCTCCGGCAGGACCCCAAGGCGTTCCCGGACCAGATTGGAGATGTAACCTCTCCAACGTGTCCTGGGTCGACCCGGGGGCCTCCTGCCGGCAGAACATGCCCGAAACACCTCCCCAGGGAGGCGTCCAGGAGGCATCCTGGCCAGATGCCCAAACCACCTCAACTGGCTCCTTTCGATCCGGAGGAGCAGCGGTTCTACTCCGAATCCCTCCCGAATGTCCGAGCTCCTCACCCGATCTCTAAGGCTGAGCCCGGTCACCCTACGGAGGAAACTCATTTCGGGCGCTTGTATCCGCGATCTCGTTCTTTGGGTCATTACCCAAAGCTCATGACCATAGGTGAGGATAGGGACGTAGGTCGACCGGTAAATCGAGAGCCAGGCTTTCTGGCTCAGCTCCCTCTTCACCACGACAGATCGGCTCAGCATCCGCATCACTGCAGACGCTGAACCAATCCGCCTGTTGATCTGGCTTTTGAATATCAATATAAAAATCACAGGAAAAAAATATCACGATATATTGCCATATTGATATTTTCTTACATTCTTAGTAAAGACATGGCAACAAATCAGAGGTTGAGTTGATGACATGCACTCAGCTTTCCTCCTTTCCACTCGTATAGAATCTAGACTGTTGCTTGCCAAAACAAAATAATTTTGCTTTGCATGTCGGTGTAGCTACGCTCCGCTGAAACCTCAGCAGCCTCGGCCAGTATTGTGGCTGGCCAATCATCCCATTTATTTAGAAAAACAATGTATTGTTTTATGTAAATTTTTTTGTTATGTCTTCATCCACAATGTGATGGCGGACTGCGCCAATGACTGACATCCAAAACTAAGATGACAACAGCTCCATAGCGGTCCAATCAAAGCACTCCATTGCTTTGGTGAGCCAATCACAGCACTCTGTTGGTGAGCGGAATATTACTGTAAAAACAAAAATCACGACGGCTCATTTGAAACTGCTTCGGCATCAACTTTGGACTTTTTTGACTCGGGCTTTTCTTTGACCCAAGAGCAGATAGAAGTACTTTAGTACATTTAGAAAAAGGATGCGTTTGCGTCTTCTTTGACGGAGTATGGCGGACCGCCTCCTTGACCGACATCCATAGCGGCGAGTACATCACGTTGTTGGTGATCCAACAGCATGCTGAGACAGTTTGAAAGATAACCGTAGATCCAGCCCCACGACTGAGAGCCGTCCATGGACCATGGCCATCCTATATATTCACATACACACACCTTAAGGATTATTATGAACACCCGTTCAACTTCTCCTTAATGCAATTATCTAATCAACCAATCACATGGCAGTTGCTTCAATGCATTTAGGGGTGTGGTCCAGGTCAAGACAATCTCCTGAACTCCAAACTGAATGTCAGAATGGGAAAGAAAGGTGATTTAAGCTATTTCGAGTGTAGCATGGTTGTTGGTGCCAGACGGGCCGGTCTGAGTATTTCACAATCTGCTCAGTTACTGGGAATTTTACACACAACTATTTCTAGGGTTTACAAAGAATGGTGTGTAAAGGGAAAAACATCCAGTATGCATCAGTCCTGTGGGCGAAAATGCCTTGTTGATGCTAGAGGTCAGACGAGAATGGGCCGAGTGATTCAAGCTGATAGAAGAGCAACTTTGACTGAAACAACCGAGGAATGCAGCAAAGCCTTTGTGAAGCAGCAACACGCACAACCTTGAGGCGGATGGGCTAGAGCCCTGCACGGGCCTAAAATCGGAGCCCGTGTCCGGCCCGGCCCGAGGGGGTGGAGCCCCAGCCCGACTCGGTCCGAAAAGGTTTTCAGGATTCTCTGGCCCGACCCGAGCCCGACGTTTTTTTAACCTTTCATAATGTTTTTGCGTGATAGAATGCTCAGCCTTCTAATTATCTGTGAGAAGCGTTCTGCAGTAAAAAAAAAAGAAAGAAAATAAAGTAAAAGAAAAACAGCATTCAATGTAGCTTTTTTTCTAACAGCGTATTTTCCGAGCGGCAGATGAAATTTATGAACACTATATTAATTGGATGCGTTTGTAAATTTAATCTGCTATGAAAATGCGCTCTTGTGCAATTAGAAAAAAAAGCAGAATTCTAATTTTCTAACGGCAGAGCGCATTTTCAGAGCGGCAGATTAAATAAACGCCCCCAATTAATATAGCGTTTGTAAATTTAATCTGCCGCTCTGAAAACGCGCTCTCCAGTTAGAAAAAAACCCAGCAACGAATGCTGTATTTTTTTTAACTGCAGAGCGAATTTATTCACAGAAAAATAGAATTGCTGCCGTTTTCATGAGAATAAACGAATGGTTTCTGACATATCAAAGTGGACATAAAATGGCATATTAGAATAGGGGCACATGTTTTAGAATAGGGGCACATGTTTCAATCAGCAGTTTGAGAATTCGTTTATATAGGAGCATTTATAAACCACACAGACTTTAACTGAGCTAACAGGTGCCGGTGCGTAAGAAGCAGGCAGGTGCTGCTGCGTTTAAGTGTTTCAGTTTTTTTTAATGAATTCGACTAAAAATAATGGCGCCCGGCCCGTGTCCGAGGTAATTACACAGGGCTGCATGGTGGCGCAGTGGTTAGCACTGCTGCCTCGCAGCACAAAGGTTGCAGGTTCGAAACTCAGCTCGGCTGTGGCCTTTCTGCGTGGAGTTGCGTGTTCTCCCCATGCATGTGTGGGTTTCCTCCGGGTACTACGGTTTCCCCCACAGATCACAACATGCCCTATAGGTTATAAATTGTAAGTCGCTTTGGATAAAAGCGTCTGCTAAATAAATAAACATAAACATAAACATTGTTGGCCCGAAGCCCGGCCCTCGGGCCGTCGAGCCGGGCTGACCCTCGGGCCTAGGGCTCCAGTGCAGGGCTCTAGGATGGGCTACAACAGCAGAAGACCCCACCGGGTACCACTCATCTCCACTACAAATAGGAGAAAGAGGCAATTTGCACAAGCTCACCAAGAATGGACAGTTGAAGACTGGAAAAATGTTGCCTGGTCTGATGAGACTCGATTTCCATTGAGACATTCAAATGGTAGAGTCAGAATTTGGCGTTAACAGAATGAGAACATGGATCCGTTAAGACTTGCTACCACTGTGCAGGCTGATGGTGGTGGTGTAATGGTGTGGGGGATGTTTTCTTGGCAGACTTTAGGCCCCTCAGTGCCAACTGGGCATTGTTTAAATGCCACGGGCTACCTGAGCATCGTTTCTGACCATGTCCATCCCTTCATGACCACCATGTACCCATCCTCTCTTGGCTTCTTCCAGCAGGATAATGCACCGTGTCATAAAGCTCCAATCATTTCAAATTGGTTTCTTGCACATGACAATGAGTTCACTGTACTACAAAGGCCCCCACAGTCACCAGATCTCAACCTGATAGAGCATCTTTGGGATGTAGTGGAATGGGAGCTTTGTGTCCTGGATGTGCACCTCACAATTCTCCATCAACTGCAAGATGCTATCCTCTCAATATGGGCCCTTCTGAGAATGAAGTAGTTAAGAAGATGAGTATATAGTTTGCAATAGCCTAGCATTGCCCGATACAGTTTTAGCCCTATGTTTAGACAGGCGACAGATCTACATGAATACCAAAGCCAGATTTATCAGACACTTGTAATGGAAATTCAGCACCATCCTTCCAGTCTTAGCCCAGTAACCCAGTCTTTTCTAAGTCCTTCCCTGCCCACCCCTGACTGTCTACATGAGATGCTGGCTGGTTTTCATACCAACACTGTGCTTGGATAAAAGAATAATAATTTAAAAAAAAAACAACAGGAGAAAATGATGAGTGAAATACAAGAAAAAGTTTGGATAAGAGCGTAAAACAGATGTTGCTGAGATGGAAGGGAAAACAGAAGAGTTACAGAGTGTGGCCTGTCAGCTTTCATTGAAAACTATGCTGCTGTGAAGTTTTGGCTCCTCTGTTTATGACCTGACTGAAGACGTGACTTTGAAGAGGCTCAATCAAACTCAAAGCTCCAAGAGATTGCAGTTTTTAATCTTTTACAGGGACAGAACAGTAAATTAAAGCCTGTTCTTCAACAGAAAGCTGCACTGCACTCGGGATTACGTCTGAGTTGCTGCTGTTGCTGCTATAAGGAAGCATATTGATGTGATACTAAAAACCCTCTGTCTAAAAAAAAAATAATAAAGCCAAGTATCTAAGTTTGTCTTTGAGCAGACGTGCAGTCAGGAGATCTGGGGCCGCTTGAATCCAATCAAATCAGAAGAAACTAAATCTCTCGCAAAAGCAGGCAAGGTCACAAATGATACTAGAATGAGTAACAAACAGAGACAGGCCTAATTTCACTCTACAAATCCAACTAGGAGCTTACAAATCAGAATCGGACACATTTTATTTAGTTTATTGAAGTATCCAACAGCCATGTCGGGGTGAAGCATCAGCCATAGTTGCTTCATTAAAGATGGATTTTATGAGTCAATAACTAAAATAGGAGTTTTGGTTGAAATAAGACAAAATGGTTCAGAAATACACAGAAAACTGAAGGTGAATGCTAAATACCATGAGGAGAACTTACTGTACTGCACATCTCTGGTCCACATGTCAATACTTCTAAGACTTAAGTGGATCAGGACTGATTCCCTATCAGCTCCAGATGAGCTCTTATCTGGCAGGAAAAGTACCACAATCCAAAGTTCTCAAAAATGGAACACAACCAGCTTCTTAAATCCATCACCCACCATACGTTTACACTTATTTTAGTCAAACACCAGGAAATATCCCAGCATTAGCTCATCTTAGACAAGTTCTGCAAAACTTCTGTTTCTAAAGCTAACACGCCTCTTTACACCCCGTGTGACTTGCTGTAAGGTTCCCATGGAATGCTTCCCACCTTCTAATTCACCGTGTCCTCAGTTGTAGTGTTCTGCTCTTGGGGTCAGAGGTCATTGACACTATAAACAAGTGAAACACTCGGCAAGAAAAACTGTGGGGAGAAATGCGAGCCAACAAGAAAAGCGGGGTCCTATTGTAGAAAAATACTACGTAGAAAATGAAACTATTCTGCCAAAATGCCAAAAATGGGGTCATTTTTTTTTGCTTGTGTCAGTCTGTGCATGTCCTACATGTTAGCTACATAGCTCAAGAAAAAATGGATGAAATTTAATGAAACTCTGAGAAGGTCATGGTTGGATGTGCATCGCCCTTTTGTGCTCCATTCAAGATGGTGGGCATATCCAATCAACATTAACGAAAACAAAAATGCAAGGCAGCTTTATTTATGAAGCACATTTCATATGCAGAGGTAATTCAATGTTCTTTCATTAGCGAGAAAAGCTATTAAAATCAACGTGACAACACAATTAAAATACATGAATAAATTTAGACCAAATTGAAAATACTAATTTCATATTTAAAGTGTAACTAAACCCCAAACTAACTTTTTTTCTTATAAACTGTATAATTGAGTCTTTACCAATGCAATCTTTCTGTTTCTGTGCATTTTTTGACATGTTTTTGTAAACTTGATTAAATCTAGAATCTAGGTCTAAAAAAACATCTCAGTGTTGCCGTCTGTGGGTTGAACTCTGGCTACTGCATTTTAAATTTGTGATCGACTGGTGCTGGTACAATTTCACGTCATCGGTACAGTTTCCCTCCTGAGAAGCGTCATTTGGAATCGTAGGATGTCCAAAGACGGTCCTGCCTTTTAGGGATGAGCAAGTACACCCCTATCTGTGTCTGTATCTGTTCAACCATCTAAATTATCTGTATCTATATCTGTACTCGGAGTAGGCGTGGCCTAACCCGGAAGTGGGTGTAGTTTAACCGGAAGTTGGTGTGGTTTACATCAATACATTATTTTAAGTCTGAAATTGATACGGATTGATCAGAAGTTGATATGTGTATTGTTTATTTGAAAACTATTTACAGAGCATCCTCTGAATCGAGATAAAATATTTTTGATCACAATAGTAAAGGAACTGTTACAGAACAAGTTTTTCTATCAAATCAAAACATTAATATTTAAGTGCATGAATTAATACATACATACATAGAGAGAGAGAGAGAGAGAGAGAGAGAGAGAGAGAGAGAGAGAGAGAGAGAGAGAGAGAGAGAGAGAGAGAGAGAAAACCCGAGTGGAGGTAGTGACCGACGCAGCACGAGCCGTTTTCGGCTCTGTCTCATCAAGTGCACCACGTATATTACGAAAAAAGTTACTTTAAATATTAAACCGAGCTGAAGAAAACCTAGGGAGTACTGAAGAAACATGAACATCAGTGAAGCAAGCACAGAGAGATCCATTATTGTCTGTGTGTGTGCATGGATGGGCCGGACGGACTGCTGAGTTCCCGGCTGCAGAGTTTTATCTGTAGGGAGGGGCGGGCGCTCTATGTGACTGGCCAATCACAGAGCATGAAGACAGTCAGTTACCCAACGAGGATTTTCCTTCAGCACGATTACAGATATTTACGAGTTTTACTCGTTTCATGCTCGTATTCGTCAAAAATGCTTTATCCGTACCGGACACTCATCTGAAACAAGTATACAGCTCATCCCTACCGCCGTTCTTGCCTCTGATTGGCTGGAAGAGCTCATGAAGGAAACCGTTTTCCCTTGCTGCAGGGTAATTATGTTTACAACCCTAACCCTTTTTCTGAAGAAAATCGGAACTCGTCGCTCTTAATAACCGTTCCCAGCAAACATTACGACGGAAACAATTGGTCGTGGTAGGGCAGCTTAACTTGGTAAACAATATGTAACCTAAAAAAATCGATTCAGACACATTTAAACACGTCTACAGTTATCTGGAGTTATGTTATTTTGACTAATTGTTTCATGTAGTTCAACATATAGCATGTTGTGAATCAGTTGTACGTTTATATTCACTAGGTAACTAGGTAAAACAACGGTACACTGTGATATATAACTAGCCCTAATACCACTTAACTTACCAACTATGTTCATTACTACTGTGCAATATTGATCATGTGTAATAACTCGCACTGTGTATCGGATTTTTGTAAATAATATTTGAAATTATTCCCTCCTCACATAATCTTTGCATTCAGACCCGAGAACCGTGCAACTCCTTTTTTTCTCTGTTCTTAATACATTTTATTTTAAAATTGATGTTTCTCTTTTTAACATATTTTATCTCTCTTGCTTATTTTGCACTTCAGAAGGTGTTGCTCTCAATGTCATTGTACATGTGTATGTTGACAATAAAGATATTTCATTATCATTTCATAACAACCTGTACATGTCAAAGAAATAGCTCAACTGGTAAGGCATATCTGCCGTAAACACTAAGGACCCGGGTTTGAGTACAGGATGATATGGCATATGGAAATGTTTTTTTTTATTTCCAGTAATTATATTTTATCACAGTAATAATATATATATATTTTTAAAATACATTGGAAAACAGAACAGAATGATTATTATAGCGCCAAGTTCAAATTTTCTTTACAAAACTCCCCCAAACAGCTTTCTGTTGGTGGCAGGAAAACAGTCTGCATTTAGCGAGGGAAGACTGTTTGCTGTTAAATGAAATAGCCAATCGTAGTAGAGCCCTTCTAGCCAATCAGAGGCAAGATAGGCGGGATCTTCCTTAGACATACGATTCCACATGACGCTCCTGAGTAATTCCCCATGCTCCTCCGTACCTCCTGGTACCACCCACTTTCATAGCATTTTTCAAATTTTGACTAGGATTGGAGTTATGTTTTCTGGTGGTATGCAGTCCCTCTTTAAGAATCTGAATAAAGACCACATTTAAAGGTGAGCAGTTACAGCGCAGAAGGTGCAGCATAATAAACATTCAAAGGCTGACGCATGAAGGTTTTCAACTTTGATTTACAACTTACTAGAGTTGGGGCACATTTTAGGTCATACGGAAGTTGATTCCATGTGTGTGAAGCATAGTAGCTAAAAGCAGCTTCACCCCGTTTGGTTCTGACCCGAGGTTCTACCAGCTGACTGTTTCCCAAGGATCTCATAGCCCTGCTGGGCGTGTATACAGGATGGAGAATCAATGTATTTTTGGACCCATGCCATTGAGTGATTTATAAACTAGTAGAAGTACTTTGAAATACGGGTTAAATGTAGACAATTTTACAGATATTGAGGTCAAATTTAATAGAGGTAGGAGCTCAGAGACAATCACAACACAAAGGCTGAACATTAACAGACTTTTTGAATGCTTTTGCTTGAACTCTGCATCTTATCTACGATTATGAAAACGTTTCACGTTTGAGCATTTTCATGCACCACATCCTAAAGATCACTGAAGAGACCAAGTTATTGTTGCATTAATGTCAAAATAACGTTTACAAAATACTCTTTGTTGATGTTGATAATGGATGTTAAATGCTGTTTCACTAGCGTGTCTTTCTGGTATTTCTCATCCTCAAACAGCACAGATGTTCACCAGGATGAGATGGTCCTGTGAAGAAGATCTCCACAGCCTCCACATCCACCTAAAGAGAAACTCTTTGACCTCCCAGTGAAAAAAGCTGCAGCGGTCAGGACCAACACCATCCACCGTACCTATTTAAAACTCTCCTTCACAGCTGTTCAAACACTCTCCAGCAGACGTCAGCTAAAAAATCCTTAAATGACCTAATGAACGCTCATAGACGCATCGGGCTGTGTCTGACAATGAACTGAAGGAATGTGTGCGTGTCATCGTTTAGCACGGATAAGAGAACACGAAAACATCCCAACATGATGATACTTGTTAGATTCAACACCGGGAAGCCAACGGGTCAGTGTGAATAAGCACGAGTCAAGAGGAGAAAGAAATCCAGAAAGCTGTCCAAATCTGGGAGTAGTAAAGTTTCTGAAGATGGAAAACTTTTACACTTAGGTGTACTTTGTTGTTTTCACATGTGTACAATTATCTGATCTTTTATCTTCAGAAAGCTACCCCGATCACTGAGACATATTCAAATGGTGTTTTTACACGTACACATTAAACAGAAAGTTATGAGGAACAAAATAATCTTGCGGGCAGCTGTTTGTCCAATAAAGTCTCCGGACTTTCTGGATGCTTTTTTAAAAATAGGGTTCTGAAAAGTCTAAATTTGCTGAGGCGGCAACAGCGAGGTGAACTGAAGCGTGATGTTTGCTGCTGTGACTGAGAGGGTTTACCAGTGTCTAAACTTGGAAAATGAAAGAAAGCAGAACATTAAAGGCACACTGTGCAACTTTTTCACATTTTTAAATAATTCTCTTGAGCCAGTGTCTTTACAAACATAACAAAATGACACTCAGACCCCCATTGTCCTCTGTGGCCAGAATATCGCGCTTGCAATTTCAGAGTGCCAGTCTGGTCCTCATTTGACTTAGTAAAGTGGAGCTGACATACCTGGCTTCCAGCATGTTTTAGATGATAAACACAGCTGATTTGTCTGATTTAGTAATGAACCGCTGTTGTAGACATTAATGAAGACTGAGGAGACATTTCAGTAGCTAGATTAAGGTGTTAAAAAGACGAACGCACATCAAGGAGATATGTTTCACTTTTAGTTTCACTAAACTGATACTAGAGGGTGTTAAAAACAAGCAAAAACTGCCGACTTTCCCTTTAAAACTGCAAAGCGAGTACCTAACTAAACAGATTAGTTAATTACTTGAGTATATTTACTAAGTTGGAGGGTGAAAGCTGATTGGGTCAATAAAAAAATAAAACATTCAACATTTAATATAAAACTTTCATATATTTTTCCATTAATGAATTTTTTTTAAACAGAAATAAACTTTTGACCATTTTCTTCCCAAGTGATGCTAGTTACACTGGTTTGACCACGCTTAGAGGTGGTCCAGGCAGTCTGAATCCATTCCATGACACACTGAAGCTCCACTTAGCAGTCTGATGTTCGCGAACACTCGTAGGCCTGCTGATGTTTGTTGCTCTGCTGAATGAGTGATGTACGCTGCTTGTTTACTTGCATGTAGAACAGGTGACTGAAATCCGATCACATTTGCTCTCTCCGTTTATAATCAGATCACCATGGACGGATGTCGGTCGGGTCAGAAAGAGGCCAGAGAGCAGTAAAAAAAAATGGATTACAGGCTTGTAATCAACTCACTTCTGAGCTCTTTATTCTCATTACCCATTAGCCAAGTTATGGAATATGTAGTGAATTACTGGTTTCTATTCACATAGAATCAATTTTCACCAGAATTAAGCTAATATGGCAACATTATGTCACTATTTATCCTTTTCGTTCTCCATCACAATTTGTCTGCTTGGCACACATTTCATCTCAATGCTTGTCATGTGACCTCGAAATGTCATCCAGCCTCCACTTTGGCTGCAGCATTCCTTCAGTTTCCTTCCTCTGACCTTCTCTCCATTATTCCTGCATGTAACCGCCTTTTACCTTAAAAGACATGTTGGCTGATCGTCAGACACTCCAGTGACAATTGATTAGGCTTTTCAAGAGCCAGGGCTAGAATGGTGAACCCAGAAACACAGAGCTCATTTAAACCCATCAATAGCTCTCAGCATACGAGCCACTCAGCCTGGCTGCTTAACATCATGCTCATTCACTGCATTCCCATCCTAAAAACAGGACACACACTGAGCATGCTTGGCAGGGCTCGGCATTGCTTCATCAGCCTGCTGCAGCTGAATGAAGAGCTCAGTGGCTCTCTGGTAAGCAAGGAAGAGAGGAGAAGTGCTGTAGTAGCACCTGGAGCAAGCAGAAAGTTAGCTGTGATAAATGAGCGGAGCAGAATGAGTGTAATATTGCTTAGTTAGCGATGAACACAGGAGTCCGTTCAGCACAAGGACTGTAGTCCTGAATGTTGCACAGAGGGAGTGGCATGTAGGAACAGAAATGTCTGCAGGATTTTCATCAGTTGTAAAGTGAGTGCTCTGCAACTAGCTTAAAGGTAAGAAGTCAAGATGACTTGAAAATAAGGATGCATCAAATACTTGGGTCAATGCTGGAATTGGCTGATCTTTTTTTTACCATATTGGTCAAATAAGTTAAGCGGGGCCATCAATAATAACAACCAATGTTTATTTCCATCTTACTTCAGTTGGCATACATGTTTTAGGAGCAAAGGGCTGGTGGTGGAGGCTATGGGTGTTTCTCAATGCCAAGGAACCTCACCTTGATGCCTTGGGCCCGCACCGGTTGCCTAGGAGATACATCATCAGGGGCTTCCAAGACGTGTTCTAATGTTCATGTTCTACCGAGGCGAGTGTTCTCCATTGGTTAGCCGTTTAGCTAGCTGGGCAAGGATACACGGGAGATGTCTTGTAGCCTTGGTCAAAAATTACCTAGAACACGCCGCAGTATTTTCAAAAGAATGGCGGATCAGAAGCCGGCAGCTACTTCGGGGTAAATTTAAAGTTTAATTGTAAGACAACTAATTTAAAATGTTTTTTTTTTATCTGAAGAAGTTATCTATGGTTGGTTAGTTAGAGCTTCGATGGCTAGCGGGTATACACATTATATATTTATAATTTAAAAAGTAAAAGGCTCATTATATATTTATATTGAAACTAAAACATAAAAAATATAACGTTATCTCCCGTGTCACGAAACGTTACGTGACCGCAGTGGAAGCAGCGGTCACATTATGCAAGTCTGTTCCATTTAACCGTTTTCTTTGACCAAGAAAGGACAGCGTGCTCGTAAATAAGGCGCCTGGCCTCACAAGACATTTCCTCGCAAGGTCTTGACATTGAGGAACACCCTAAGTGATAGTGTTTAACTAAAGGGTGTGAATGTGTGTGTGAATGACTAATTGTGTTGTAAAGCACCTTGGGGGGTTCCAGAACTCCAAAAGACACTTAACTCATTCACTGCCAGCCGTTTCCTGATCACTAACGGACTTCGCTGCCAGCGTTTCTCACCATTTTCACTGTTTTTTTAAGAGTCACAGAACGTTGCGCGCTAGCATGATGTCGATGCCAAAACAACCAAAACAAAGAGGAGACTCACCTCTTACAACAGGAAGAAGCTGCGTGTTTCGAGCGTTATCCGTTCTTTCATAATCCGTTGTCGAATTGTGATCGGCAGACGCTTTTCCGGTTCGCGCCTCACTTTTTTTACCGGAACGGCCCAAAACGATCTCCAAACACATGGATGTGTTGCTTCCTGATCATGTGATCTGTGACGTATACGGATGAAGATCAGCTTCAGGGCTGAGATGTTTGTTCTCTCAGCGCGGGGGCTCGTTCCGATGCTCAAACAGTAAAAAAATGCAAATGACGACTTTCGTCGTCATTGGCAGTGAATGAGTTAATCAAACACAGGCTCTTTAACATTTAACTAGTGACAGCACAATTAAAATACACAAACAAATTTAGATCAAATTAAATGGGAATAAAGATGAAGTTAAAGGGAGAGCAGTGAAGAATGTGCATAATATAAACGTTCATTCAAAGGCTGAGGAACACACAAAAGTTTTCATTTTGATTTAAAAGTTAGAGGTGGGCACTTTTGTAGCTGATTCCATATGTGTGCAGCATAGTAGCTAAAAGCAGCTTCACCCCGTTTGGTTCTGACCCGAGGTTCTACTAGCTGACTGCCTCCTAAGGACCTCAGAGCCCTGCTGGGCGTACATACCAAATGGAGATCCGACATGTATTTGGCCCCATGCCATTGAGTGATTTATAAACTAGTAGAAGTACTTTGGAATCAACTGACTTTCATGAATTCATTATTATCACATCTAGATGCCTACATGCATTGAGTTGATGTCTTGTGATTAGCCGATTGGTCATTTGTGTGAACAAAGCCGGTGAGCATGTTAAACGTGTCATTGTGGAGTGCCAAGCTCAGTCTTTAACACGCTGTAGCCTAAACAAACATCCTACTTCCTGCTTCACTAGACAGACAATCCCACGCTTTCTCTACTTTGTAACTCACAACGTGACAGCATATCTTAAGCAGAAAGACCTCCTGCTGTGAATACATGTGTGAATAGCAACTGCAAAAAAGCAAAAATATGTTTGGTGGTCATCTGTGAAACAGCTGGGAACTGAATGGCAGCAGAGAAGTTTTGAAAAATGCAGAGCAGGTAGCTGCCGTGGTGGATTACTGCAGCAGAAATGCAGCAGCGGCTGCAGGAAGGAAGAAACTAAAAGGATATTGAGAGGGAGTAGCACGGGTCACGGGAGGTGAAATGATGGTATAAAAGAAACGGAACAGATTTGGTCAAATTTGGACCAATTTAGGTCAGGTTTAGTCTAATGAAGATGTGAACTAACATCTGGGAAATGCAAAAGACAAAAAGCTCTTGGCCTTCCATTAAACATCTCTCAGTGCAGCATCCTAAAGTGAAACATGCATAACTGTTTAAATGAGGGCATAGATCCATTAGTTATAGTCTAAGCTTACAGTATCCATAGGTATGTCCCTTCTGTGTGACCAGGCCACAGGGAAGGAAACGCGGCGCCGGCATTTGTGCCCAAGAGGAAGCAAAGTCATAAAGAGCAGTGGGGGAGAGGCACGATGGAGGCATGGGGTGAGTGAGTGAGAGGAAGGGAGGAAACGTTGGGCAACAGCAAACGATGAGATTAATGAGAAAAGAGGAAAGGTGACGATGAAAGAATTCAGAATATTCTTCCATTTAAGGGTTGGAATCAGAAGAAACATTTTGGTCCATTTCTAACTTTCTCAAATACGTTTCTCAGACTTTTACCAAGCTGCAAAAAACGCATGTCTGCAGAGATGGGAAGGAATGCGTAACTTCCCTTCATAAACTCGCCATCCTGTGGTTACAACACAACAAGGGCCAGAGGTTAGCTAAAGAGGGGCACCGGTCATCAAAACATCAAGATGCATGCTCATGTCATCTTTCACTAGTCATCTCAGGCAGCTGGCCGAACCCAGAGGCTGCGGTGAGGACGACAATACGCTCACTGTAGGGGAGATTGTTCACAGTCAAGCTAACGGGCTAAGAATGAGCTAACTGCTCAGATATGGGCCGCATTCAGAGGCTCCGCAATAGACTCATGCATGAGCAGACAAGCAATGTTTGGCCCTGACAACAGAAGGCCCTATTCAGTTCCCTAGGGAGGAACATTTATACACACACTCCATTATCTTAATCATCATCATCATCATCATCATCATGGAAGCGCTCATCTGCTCCAAAAACATTTGCAAACACACACGCTAAGAGAAAACAGTCCAGACTTGAAGCATTCCACTACAGTAGCATTCCATATGTTTGGTTAAGCGCAGAGAATCCCAGACTTAGGACTAGAGTCTGGACTGAATTTGGCATCCAAATCTGAAGATGACAGAAACGGAGAGCGTGAGAGAGAAAGCCTGGGAACATTTCACTGAGCAGAGACGAGCTGTTCAGGTATATTACTGCACGTGCATTCACACCAAATGTGCACACCAAATGTCTTGCGGAACGTTCTAAAGTTGATCACAAATGTGCAAAAGGAGGTAATGCAGAAAATTGGCTAATGTGTGGAAGTAAGAAAGTCAACTAAAACCTGGCAGGTTCCAGTATTTTCTCTCCTTGAGAACCTTCCTCAGGCTAATCTAATCCAGAGGATGATGCACTCAGAGATGCTTTGATTGTGATGGACAGCGAGCATCAGTCTTACAGCAGCTCCTGTCGACCTAAACAACTTTCTGTGTGGTCCTGTTTCTTTCAGCACATCTCCCCAGTCACTGTGGGTTCAGCTACAACCTAAACATCAACACGCAGGTATTGACGAGTCATTCAAATACTCCCATGCTATGAACTCCTGAACAGAGAAGCCATAAATATAAAACTAAGCTGAGTGTGCGACTTACCGCAGTTTAACCGCGAGTACACGCGATGTTACGAACTCAACTAGACACATTCTTTACGATCCAGGCAACGCCAAATAACAGTGACCAGAAAACATGAGCTTGTGTCTGTGTTCCACGGAGAGGGGGTACTTTCAGACAGTTAGCCAGCGCATAACCAGATAAAACTGAAAACAGCTGTCCCCTTCTCATCCATCACTACAGCAAGCATACAGCGTATCAGGATGGGGGAGTTATTTCAGTCAGCAATGAATGTCTTTAGAAAATAAGTAAACTAATTATTCTGAAATTATGATTTTAAAAATGTTGGACATTTCTAAAAATGTGTTAAACTTATTATTCTGCAAATGGTTGATATGAAATGCAGCTTGATTATAGAAAAATAAATATTTTACATTCTATTCCATTTTAATGTGTCAAACTAGGGAAACATGGGGAGCCCAGATGCCCGAGCAAAGACAATGATGCAAAAAAAATAAAAATAAAAATAAATAAATAAATAAAAAAGTTAAAGGGACTTTATGGAGTTTTGAATTTTTATGCTCGCGATTGCCCCCTCAGGCCAAAAGCGTAACGGCAGCTTCAACAGTAGGCTCGTGCACGAGGCGCGCATGCTGTACGTGCACACTCCTTAACGAAAATAACAGCTGAGACAGTCCCTTCTGGTGTGTGTGTGTGTGTGTGTGTGTGTGTGTGTGTGTGTGTGTGTGTGTGTGTGTGTGTGTGTGTGTGTGTGTGTGTGTGTGTGTGTGTCGGAGGACAGAGGACAGGAGAACGCGCAGCTAATTAATTAAATAATTTGGTTCTGTACCTTTCTCTTCAGCACAGCCGACTAAGGTTTATGATGGGTCCGTCCTCCTGCATGCTGAGATCATTCCCTTCCCTTGCTTGAAAAATTGTTCCAAAATGAAAGTTGAACCCACATCTTTTTTATCTGTGAATTTAATGCCGTTTGGCGAGTCTCAAAAATTTGGGCATCTTACTGTCAAAAATTATACAATTAATGTAAAAAAGAAACTCTAAATAAACTATGTACACATCCAAAATCGAACCCCGGACTTCTGCACGGGAGTCCGACGTCTTACTAGGTGAGCAAAAGCGCCAGTGACGTCCTTTGTATCTGTAACATTTATATCCTTGATGACAGCTGAAACAACGTTCAAAGAAGTGTTCGGAGCGAAAATGGCTATTTTGTTGCTAATTTACAGGAAATATCTAGAAGAAAGTTCTACAGAAAGTAGCTAAGGGTCCTCAGAAATGTAGCTAGCTTTGTCACTAGGCGTTAGGAACAGCGACAAAGTGGCACTGCCTCACTCTCTGCTGCTAAAGCTATGGATAGCAAATGCTACGGGCTATGCCTGAGCATAAATACGCATGAAGCAGCCTGCTCGACCCGAGCATCTCTCTTTTTCTGTGATTTTACAGAAAAACAGGCAATCACAGTAAAAATGCCAGGGCTCATTCTACAGGACCAGGGCATTGCAGGAGAATGTATGAAGAAGAAATATGTATTATTTCTATACATGTTTTGGCTGTCAAACTTCCATAATGCCCCTTTAAATGTAAAAAAGTTGTATTGACATGTGCTGCCAGTCAGTGCGTTTACATACACATTAGAAAACCAAAGTATTGCTCTAAAAAGACTAAATGTTTTTTTTATTGCATGTAAACACGTTAGTCTGGCTGAAGGGTTAGGGTTAGGACTGGTTCTAACCGAGCTGAAGCAACCTGCAGGTAAACGGGTCAGCCGAACTAAACTGGTAGGACGCTCGCATTCCACAAGTGACAAGACCACAGAAGCAGTCTTCTGACAAAACCATTGTCCCAAAACAACACGTGTAAAACAGGATGGTTCATACCAACTAAGCTGTGCTGCAGCATTGTTTTGCATTCCTTCAGTCATTGTGAATAGAGCCCTGCACTGAAGCCCTAGGCCCTCGGGAGACAGGAACAAGCACTATTCAGCCAAAGTTTCATAATCAGGGAACATTTTCTAAGTGACAAGTCTTTCTGAGAGACAGGGTTTGGAAAACACTCGCTTCAGTGGGAGGAACCTTCCCGCATGTGCTCTGGTTCTGCGACGCGCTCCAAGCCAATCTCCACAACTTCAGCTCGCTGTGCACATATGCGCTGACAGCGAGCTGCGCTGAGCAGTGTCCAGCTCAGATGTTCAGATAGGAATCTTTTCTTGGGTGATTTAGCTACATCTGCGATGTGCGTAACGAAAAAAATGTCAGTTCGTCTGCATGCGTCGGGGTAATTCTTTCTATTCTCTCTCCGTAAAAATAAACGGTCAAATACGGGAACTATCCGGTCAACACAACACAAGCCCTGCTTTTGACTGTTTTGTTTTCTTGTGAAAATTGTTGGAAAGAGATCAAATTTAACTCGATTACTACCAGAGCCTGCGCCGTTATCTCCGTGACGGTAAATGAGGGAAAAACAAATTGAACGGATCCTGCACATCTTTTAACACATTGGTCAGGATTGACGCACTTTGTTTTCATTTAGTTGGTTAAAAAAAAGTCGGGCTCAGGTCGGGCCAGAGAATCCTGAAAACCTTTTCGGACCGGGTCGGGCTGGGGCTCCACCCCCTCGGGCCGGGCCGGACAAGGGCTCAGATTTTAGGCCCGTGCAGGGCTCTAATTGTGAATATCCTGTTCAATTCCATCTGCTTCACTCCCACCAGCCTGTTTACTGCTTGTGTTGCTAGAAGCTAACTGTAAGAATGCTGGCATGAAAAGGGGCACGTCGCCACCTACTTCACAGGAGTGGAATGAACTTCATTTGAGAGGCCGGTTCTCTAACGTGCGTGTAAACTAGGATAAAGAATCCCAGCTTATAACAATGAAATCGACCTGGATCGACTTATGTTGGTCAGTGCGTATGTAGCCTCATGGACTGTGTTTTTCCCTTATTCTGCTTCACATCCAACCCTGGCTTTTTACTGAATGCGTATGTAGTGCGTAACATAATTGTCACATTTGACCCACAAGCTCTTTTCCCACCGGGAGTGTTTCAGATGTGAAATCTTGGAAATCGGCACTTAAGTTTCCAGATGTTTTACACCGCTTTTGTGTTCGACTTGTACAGGCCAAAAGTTTGGACACACTTTTTTATTCAATGTGCTTTCTTTATTTTCATGACCATTTACATTGGAAGATTTTCACTGAAGGCATCAAAACTATGAATGAACACATGTGGAGTTATGTACTTAACCAAAAAAGGTGAAATAACTGAAAACATGTTTTATATTCTATTTTCTTCAAAATAGCCACCCTTTGCTCTGATTACTGCTTTAGACACTCTAGGCATTCTCTTGATGAGCTTCAAGAGGCAGTCACCTGAAATGGCTTTCCAACAGTCTTGAAGGAGTTACCAGAGGTGTTTAGCATTTGTTGGCCCCTTTGTAAACAAACGGTCATGGTCATAAAAATAAAGAAAACACATTGAATGACACAGGTGTGTCCAAACTTTTGGCCTATACTGTATATTTCTTTATTTAGAAGACGCTTTTTATCCAAAGCGACGTACAATTTTCAACCTATAGGACATGGGATCTGTGGGGAAAACCGGAGTACCCAGAGGAAACCCACGCATGCATGGGGAGAACATACAACTCCACGCAGAATGACCGCAGCCGGGTTTCTAACCTGCAACCTTCTTGCTCCGAGGCAACAATGCTAAAAACTGTGCCACCATGCAGCCCATGGCAGACTTCCTGTCTGGCCTGATCAGTGATGTTGAGCTTGACACATCCTGGACGTTTAGGGTGTGAAAACGACATTTGAAGCATTAATTTTGTGGAGCACTGTGTTCAAAATGCGACACATCACGGCTGGTGGAAACCCACCCATCCACTATAACAGCGGCTAATTCCTATGTGCTACACTTGGAAGAGAGCACGACATTGCACGAAGCTTACGCGTCTGGTGGAAAGGCTTGATGTGTTTTGCTTTCAGGAGGAGTGGAAATCAATCTTTTGATAAGAGCATCATTTTAATAATAATCACTTTTGGTCAATAATTGTTTTTGTGATCATTTGAAGCATAATTGGAAAACAAATTTTAACATCGCACAGCCCTAAAATGTTATTTGTGGCTGATCTGACTTCAAAATACAATCTAATTATAACGCATTCTCACCTAAAGGTACTAAATATAGGGCAGTGACTTGGCTTTAGCAGATGGCGTATCGTTATGCTTGGTAATTGGCTAATTCTGCACAGCTATGGCCAACTATTATTAGATAATACAAGTCAAATGATTGGTCACGTGATTAATCTGCAATGTAAAATATCAGACTGACAATTGGCCAGGTAAATAAACAAACAAATGAAAAAAATCTGCCCTTAAGGCGAATGATATTTTACCAACACGAGTCCTGCTCTCCAAGACATTCAACCATTTTTAGATTTTATCATTATGGAGTCTCTTAGGAGCTACTAAATGCAGTTTTGACTCAAAACCAAATCAAATTGAGGTTTTTAGTTATTTACTCATTCAGAATTTGAACAAAAACATTGAGTAAAACTTAAATCTCGATTGAACTCAGATGTAACTAATGCATCAGGCTTTTTCCCAACCTGCTATAAATGAAGAAACCTGCTGTCCTCGTATAACATGCATCAGCATGTGATGCAAGATATCTTTTCCAAACAATTGCTGTTTTGTATTCATCATAGTGTATTTAGAACGTCTTGTCCTAGCGTGCATGTACCGCCAGTGTGTTTGTTACTGCTGCAGAAGAACACGATATTTCTTAAAACTTACCTCACTTCTCTACATTCACATTTTAACATCGAGTGGTCATCGTAAAAAACAAAACCTAACCATTTAACGGAAAGCTGCTGATAAGAGTGCAATTTATGAGCACTTAATTTTTAATCTTGAAGATTATTTTTGAAGCCTTTAATCAAACATCAAGGGGTTATAGGACAAGAACGACTTATCGAGATAGGCAAAATGAAAAGAAAGACGTTTCTCAAGAAAAAACATTTCTTAAGTAGATAGACGAGTAACTCATGTTCATTTTCTTCCAGTGGAGATCATTTCAAGGCCTGAAACCCCATCCTGGGTTGCAGTGGCCAGGCGGGCCTTGTTTGCATGGGAGCCCATTTCCTGTGTGCGATTACCAGAGCAGCATATGTGTGTGTGTGTGTGTGTGTGCGTGTCTGTACATTTGTGTGTGCTGGGGGTTGCAGTTCAGAGAGGTCCACAGTTGTTTTGTCTGCAAAGGGAGAAAGGAATGCCCAAATCAAACACAGTGAACAGGATGCCAAGCAGGAGAGAAGAGAAAGAGAGACGGGCTAAGAAACTATGCAGAAAAATGGAGAGGAGAGGGATGGGGAGAGGCAGGACTCAAGAAAACAACAGACAGAAGAATATGTGAAGGAAGGACCATAAATTACCAGACAAGTGGCCGATTTTTCATTAGATGTCACTTAAAATTTCCACCAGCGTTCCTCCTGCTGCTAATTGCATTCCAACAGCTCAGCAATAGCGGAAGCATTTCATCTACAGGCCGATTAGCTGTCAGGAAAAAACTATTCCCCTTTTACACTTGACGTGAACCTAAAGAACCAGCCCTAATATCTAATGACGTACAGCCTCCACACGCTACCGATCATCACAAAGACAACAGGCTATTATCCCGCATCAGTAACAACACTGCTAAATATGTCACACAACAACATTGCTGTTTTATTTCACAGCATACTGGGATCTCACCAGACAGTCATGCAAGTCAAATGTGGAAGTTAATTTCAACATTTTACACAATTTTAAAAACAGATGGGTTTTGCTTTTTGCTAAATCACAATTTCAGCAGGATCCATATCGCCAGCCTCAAAGCTGCATGTGTTTGGTTACGACGCAATGGGATGGACTAATCAAGCAAATTCCAGAGGTGATTTAGGGAAGTGGTTTTAGTCATGAAACTCAACAATAACAGCTGTCCAAACATGAACGTTTAGCGAAGCGTAGGTGTTTACCAAACTAAAAAGTATGCTTAAAAAGGGAGCAAAGAATTACAACAACGGCTTTTGTTTGTATTGGAGAAAGGCAGTGACTTTTCAATATTCAAAGAATTGTTGAAATGTATGAATAATTAATCCAAAGGCTGACGTTTTTTCCTAACAGCACATAATAGTGGCAGACTGCTAAGATGAACACAAAGTGCTGGTACTACCAATGGGACTTTTCAGGCCGGGGTACATTATTTAGCATAAAATTTCCCAATTAAAAAAAACAAGAATCAACATATGTGTCATCATACTTTTATAGTCATACCTGCGAACTCGGAGGATGTGAAAAAGGTGACAACTACAATGGTCTGTGGGGTTTGTAGTGTTTTGCTCTGACATTTATATACTTCTTGTTGGAATAATTAAAATCAACATCATTTTTTTGCTAAATGCAAACCATTTTCTACCATGAGGTTTGGACAGTCTCTGCTCAGAGAAAAGAAAAAATATGCCTGAAAAAAAAAAGATCAAAAATTATTAGGATCATCATATATTTTTAATAATTATTATGAGACTAATTCACACTCAGAACACCAAACATGGAAGTAGGGCTGCATGAGGCCTTGAAGGTTTGCTGGTTCAAGCCTGCTGGTGGTGGTCGAAGGGTCCGGCGGCACCAGCGTTCACCAGCCTCGCTACCATCAGTGGGCCCCAGGGCAGCTGAGGCTAAACTGTAGCTCACCACCAACAGTGTGGGAATGTGTGTTCGTGGGTGAATGACTGTGTTGTAAAGCGCCTTGGAGGTTGTGGAACCCTAGGGGGTGCTATATGAAACACAGGCCATTTACCATTTGGGAACTCAGGGATTTATATATTTTCAGTATCTATAAAACATAATTTAATGCTTTTTATATTTCCAAAGATCTGGGGCTGCTCAGAACAAATGTTAAAGTACTTGGTACATCATAACTCTGTTAAGTTACAAAACACCTCCCTGTGCTGCATTTGCAAGCCGGACCCTGGCCGGACCCAACCCATACAGGAGTGATTCCTCCTTTGACTGGCAGAACAGAATTGATAGGCTGCTATTGTTTCCTTTTAAGGGCAATTGTGTCTCAAATGCTTGGAATGGCCGGGAGTGCAGACGCAGACGGCTGGCAGGGGAGATAAAACACTTATTCAACCACATTCTTCCATGTAGTCCACACCTAGGAAGGGTGGAAAAAAGGGCTGAGTGTGAAATGTTGAATAAGAACAGAGAAGATTTAAAGGAAAGGTGGCATTGCTGCTTCTTTTTTTATTTTTGCGGGTTTTCTTACAGTGTATGGGTCATTTGACACCTAATATTGTCAGAGTACTAATAGAAGAATTCAGTTTTATACAGTTTTATAAATAAATGTTGAGATGAATAAAAGAAGAGAGGTGGAAAAAGGAAGCAATTGGATCAGACTGGACGGCAAACACGCAAACCTGTAGCCAGAATATTAAGACGTATACATTTGGACGAATGCCATTCTCTGAGGAAAAAGGTGGAAAGAAGGCATGACAAATAAACCCAGACAGGCAAAATGAGATGGAGACGTCTGAAGGTTGGATCATGAAATATGCCAGGAATTCCACATTAATTCAGAGTTCACATGAAAGGACTTGTGTGCCTGAATGAACAGAAGCGGCACACACCAAGGGTGAGTAAAACCTTCACCATTTCACCAGCTCTAAATTGTTTTATCCAGTGATTACAAGGCAAAAACCAACATTCTGACTCAAGCTGTTTACAGCGGTGTTTCCACTTGTGTTTACAGCATGAGAAAGGAAGTGAAGGCCGGATGAAGGACTAGCCAAAGGAAAAAAGGTGAGTCGTAAGCCATTTGAGTTGTGTGTTGAGAGTACACGAGGCTACTTCAAACTCATGAAAACTTGAGAAGTTTCACTGAAACCTTGGTAAGGAATAACTTGCTTCCTATACTTCTTTTGTTTTTCAGCAGTAAATGATCAAATATTCAACCAGGTCAAAACATGCCGAAGTACAACAATGGACCCATAAATGGCCTGTCTTTGTATTAGGGCTGGGCAATAAATCGAAAATTTATCGTTATCTTAGCTTCTGACGCTTATCGAGATAATTTTTCCCATGTCAATAAATTTGATAATTAAAAAAAATGAAAAGATGTGTGTATGTTGGCAACGTTCATGTCCCTTTAAGAAGCTCTACCACCTTGAGTCACGTAAAAATTTCACTCAACTTATTACATGTGACAGCCCCATCTAGTGGTCAACTTGTGTTTCTGTGCATACCTGTAGTTATCGTCCATTTATCGTTATCGAGGTGAAATCCTCAATATATCGTGATATTGATTTTAGGCCATATCGCCCAGCCCTAATTTGTATAGCGCCTTCTTAGGGTTCTACAACCCTCTAGGCGCTTCACAACACAACCAGTCATTCACCCACTCACACACATTTACACTCTGGTGGGGATGAGTTAGTTACGACATAGCTACAGCTGCCCTGGGGTACACTGAAAGAGGCGAGGCCTGTCGAACACTGGCCACACCCTCTGACCACCACCACCACCACCAGCAGGCAAGGCGGGTTAAAGTCTTGCCCAAGGACACAACAGCAGCATTCTCTGGTCGGAGCCGAGAGAGAACCTGCAACCTTCCGATTACTGGACAACTCGCTCTACCTCCTGAGCTACTTCTTTCCATAAAGCCTTGGAATGAAAGTGTTTTAGGTCTCTTTAAGCAGAAACTGCACTTTACTGGGTCTATTTTTATGGCACTCACCATAGCAGCAACGTGTTCCAAAAACAACATTGGCATGGAGGGGAAAACCAGGAAACTCAGCCCCTATATGCCCTTCAGAAAAGGCAGGCAAAGAGTGTCTCAATAAAAACAAGCAGAAAGTTTGGAAAAAATGAGAAACTCAAACAATATACAAGAAGTGAGACTCATAAAGACATTCCTGATTACTGAATGGACATGGGGAGTAAGGTCAGTGAAAGATGGCGATATATTCTAAAGTTTTAAAGTCTAGAAGAGCACAGAGGGTTAAAAAAAAGACTTGGATTGGGGAAGAAAAGAAACAATGAGGTTGCCATAGTGTCTAAACATTCCTCGCTTTGAGAACACATATATTTTCTGATTACAAGAAAAATAATCTGCAGGAGGAATTTTATTTTGAGAGCCGCCCAGTAGAGCAGAGGTTTACACAATGAGAGAGACTGTGGAAATCCTGGATAGCAGTTAAAACACATCATGAACCAGACAAGACGGCAAAAAGAAAAGAGATCTAGGTTGGATATTAGCTATTGGATGCCCTAACTTCTTAATATCCAGCATAGTGCAACTCATAAGTCCCTGTTTGAATGCAGCTGCCAGAACTTTGCAATGAATCGGACCGGTGCTGAGCACAGAAAAGCCATAACAAAGTTCTTCCTCTGACTGCAAAGAACAGCTCATAAACTCCAACGAAGAGAAGCAGTTCCATTCACATAAACACTTATTAAACTGTAGAGATGGTACCCGTGTGATCCAAACCCTGGTTCTGGGTGAAGGACTTTGGTTCAACATGAAGCCATTTATGGACGTTATTGAGGTTGCCTTGATGGAAGGGGGTGTATAGGACTGTGTGTCAGCATGTCAGTGGCATGAGGTGGTGTTTTTATAACTTTCTACCACATGTGCTGTCTGATTTTTTTAAGCACCATCAAAGCGAGGTGTGTGTAGTCTGCACCATCTTTCAACAACAACATCATGAGACTGGGAAGTAGAGCATGATGTTTTTTGGCTTTTGGACACTGTTCCAAGATCAATAACTAGATTGCTGAAGCAGATCGCTACAAATAATAATACATCTTGAACCAGACTGGAATGGCTCTCAAAATATGCCAAATATGCCCCTCAACTCCCCCCTTCCTCCCTTCCTGAAGATGTAGGTCTGTTTCCTCCAATCCCCCCACCCTCCCAACACAAAGAATTCCTCCACTCCGCACACCAAAAACACACAGAAGACCCACTCGCATAGCAAACGTGAAGGACATTAATAACAAGTTTCCACCCAGCTGACCCAGACATGCCTTTTAAGGGTAAGCAGTTCAGATTTCTCCTTTCATTAAGTTCCAAAAATACTCCTGGACCAGAAGGGATAGAATTGGTAAGAGGTGAATGGGGTCTCCTCTTTGAAGAAGCTGTAGAGTGAGTAAGGTCAGATAATAATCACAAGAAGGGAGGGAATATGAGCTATTAAATGAAGAAAAAACCTAAAAATGTTTCTAAGGAATTCAAAAAATGTCTTCTTATGGTCTCCTCCTCCACTGCCATACACCCGGACCACTGTGCACTTTTTGGCCGTCGCAAAGTACTGCTCATGGCTCACAGCAAGGACTCCATAGGTGGCCACTGCACAGTCCAAGATTTCAATTAGCCAATCTCCACAACGTCTTGTTCTATTAGGATGCGCTAATGTCACGAGCGCACCCTCTAAAGAGCATACGTCACTAGTAAAGGCTAACAGCTAACCAAAACAACAATGCTTAAAAGAGAATAAAGCGCTGCCGTTAACGGTTCTTCTTAGACTCCGAAACAAACTCCACTTGTATCTGCATGTAACTTCCACTGTTGGTAATTCTACTCTCATCACTTGTTTGCGTCGCTCCCTGGACGCATTTTCATTGGTGCAGACGGGAGTTGTGAGGGTGCTCAATAAGCCGTCACAGAGCCAGTCACACTGGACGGTCGCAGACTTGCAAATCACCCTCACGTTCACCGTTTAGTCACGGTTCTTTTCACGACGAGAGATTTGTCCAAGATGGCCGAAAAATATATATTGTGGTCCATGCTTTACTCTGCTTCCTACATGATTTAGCAGTCTGTTCCCTTTGCTTTCCTTTTTTTTTTATCTTAGGGTCAACATAGTGGCCACTTCTGATGAGCCTGCAGGAGCAGAATAGGTGAACCGGGGAGTGTTCCTGTCAAACGACTAAGGAAATTCCCACACAGGAACTGGTTAAGAAAAGTAAAATAGCCAAAACTTCCATTCAGGTCAGGACAGCCCACACATGCTTCAGCACAGTGAGCCACAGCACTTGGTCAATGCAGTCCAAACTCCAGCCGTGTGAGGAAGCTAGCCAGGCCAACTGATTAAACATTAGAGGACTTATCACCTGCTGCTCCCAGGATACATCTATCAGTCACAAACACATTCTTGGCAGGATAGTTTTGCAAAACAAACATTTTAGAAAACGAAGTAACTGTATAAACTAAAATGTCAAAAAAGTCATCAATCCAAACGATCAGGATAAGCATGTTTGTCCAACAGTTACGGTCACTAAGAAGGACATTCCTGCTATAAATAGCATTGTAAAAAGACACAAATTAGACTTCAAAACGACTTGAACAAGAAGCATTCTCCTGAAGACTAACTCGTTAATGGCCTAATCATCGATCAAAAAGACAACTGCTGAAACATAAGCAAAAAGTTTTTTTTCCCCAACATATGTGAACCATTCATCAAACTAGCCACAAAAGGATAAATTACAATCTTTGAAATTAGTCTGCTCTATTCTGTTAATGTGTGCCTTTCCCTGCCTCTCTCCTTTCACGTTAACATCCTTCCATATGGTCAACAGTAGGACAGATGCCAGGTTTCATGGGAAATGTATTAGTAGAGTCAGAAAAGTGATAAGAGGAAGTCTGGAAGTGCTGTAACCAAAAGTGGTCGTTCCTCCGTTAGCTTTAAGCCTTGTAGAATTTTTATAGCTCATCATAAAATACATCCAGAGCTAAATTTACCATCACAATTGAGCTACTGAAATCCCAGCCTTCACTTCTTCCTGGTTGTTTTTCGGATGTTCTGGAGAAGAAAATGTGAGCATTGCCATCAGGTCAAGTGTCATGCCAACAGCAGAGCATTACGAGACCACCGTGTGTGATCTCAAAACACAGTCATGAATACAGACTGGTACCTAAACATCTTATGAGGGGACCGCAAATGCTTACAGACTCCACATATTGGTAATAAAAGAACAGGCTGCCATCAGTCAGGATTGGACCCAGCATTTGACTGACGGCATTCCACGGTGAACCCTTACCTTAACCCCAACACTGTAAATATTAACTTTTGCATGCAAGTACCAATAAAACCCTTTGAAATGTCTAAAACAGCAATTAAATAAACCATGCAAAACGACTGCACATCAACACCACAAGCCTCACTTCAAACAGAAATCTGATATATAGAAAACAAAACAAGGTTAAAAGCTGCAGAAGTAAACACAACCTTGAAGCACCGATATGTTTCCCAAGTGAACGGGTTGATCATCCCAGTTTGACTAAAACAATTATATCTCCACAAAAATTAGACCTAAAACAAAGAATGCTTAGAATTTGAACTTTTAACTGTTATGACACCAAATGACAGCCTAACAACGTAGGTGATATAACAAGGGGGGCGTAGATCTGACGGGCAAGATGAGAGAAGACATCGCTTTTACTGTCAGAGAATGTGTTAATGAAAATCTGAGTGCGTCATGAGTACGCTTGGAGCTGAGTACTTCTAGTTACAGCTTGCCGAGTGAAGGACAGAGCGCCTTGAGCATCTGATGACAGATAAACATGGATGAGAACAGCAACAGAAGTGCCCTGGAACACAGAAATACCTGCATCAACACACTTCACTTATGGCTGAGCTCCGTCAGAAGCATGGACTTGCCACACACCTACAGCTGTTTAACAAAATAACAAAAACAACAAAAGGAGAGTGGAGGAAGACAAACGGTATGCAAGTACAGAGAAGGGGCGGAGGTTAAAGATGATGCACCATGGGTCAGTGAGCAAATTCAAAAAAACCAACAACAAGCCGGATCTTTGTTGTGTGGAAAACAAAATCCACTTATTTGGTTCCTCAAAGCAGTTAGGCTAATTGCAGCAACTCAGCTCATGTGTATTTCACCATTGTATAACCGAGCGCCTTGATTCAATCAATCAATCAATCGCTCTCAAACGTGTGTGAAACTGTGAAATGTAATCCTCATTGGTGTAAGGTCCTCGTTACAACTCATTTGAATCAGATGATGTTACATAGAAACGTACGCTCCAGAGAGCCTGTGTGAACTCATAGGGACTTATTTGTGGAAATAAGCCATCTTCCATCTAGTTTGCTACAACCTAGAGAGCCTCCAGCTGGTCTGTGTACAGTCAACACCAGCCTTTGTCCTGTAAACTCAGCTCTTTATTGCATTATCACAAACACGCACATACACTCATAAACGGATATACACTCACTGGCTGTGTGTGGGCCTTTACACAAAGCTTCATGAGAAAGGTTATGATTCAACTCTGCCATTCTAAGAAGAGGACACTTTGCAACGCCTGCAACATCACTCCGCATCTTCCGCTGCTCTATTCCTGGGTGAACGTGGAGCCGAGGCTAAAACAAAACTCGACCACTAATAATACCGATATGCAGCAACACCATCCGGTCCTAAATTTACCTGGGATATCTGTTACAGCTAATCAGGATGTCTTGGCTGCATCGCTAGACACTTTTAGGATTTTGTATTCTGGTGATTTCCTGACAGGTGTGTATCTGAGGAAAAAATTAAGATCTCATCTGGTTTAGTTCAATCAAACATGCAGTTTTAGCCAATTATCAACAAGCATCAGATAAATAATACATTGAAATTTAATTCATTCTTTATAATTCCAGTGGCTGCTGCTAGTGTAGCATTAACTCGCATCTTACCGGGCTTTCACATTGGATGCGTTGCGTGACGTATTAGACAAGTTTTCTCCATAAGCTCACCAGCGCATCCCTTCCAACTGGAGACGTTCCATGCAGCTGGTCCCACGAGGTCACAAAATCACGCAAGACCACATGTGATCTCAGCAGTTAGCACAATAACAATCAAAGAGAAATACAGCAGCACATGTTTAAAAAGGTCGACGCTTTATTTTCTGTTTCGTTTACTTCTGCTACAGATCATAGCAAATTTTTTTTGCAACAGGAAATCAGCACGTGTCTTTTATTCTTAAAGATTGTAGAAATTTTACCCTGCTCACACTTGACTTCCTGTTTGGCCCGACCTGAACTGCTGAGCTTGATGCGTTCTAGAAGCGTAGCATAAAAATGACTTGAATAACAATATCAACTGAGCGATGAGTCAACATGCTTTTGGGACACACCGCTGTGTGGCTAGTGGAAACGCACCCTGCTACCATATTGGCTGCTAACTGCTAGATACTACGTTTTGCGGATGTTATGTGCTGCTTGAGTGTCTGGTGTTTGTGTGTTTATGTTTTCCCTTGCAGTTTACAGCTATAACATCAGACCAGATCAGTTTTTCCATCCATCAGTGATAATATCTGCTCTTATTTCTAAGCACTTGCATCACATGATACCAAGTCCTGTAATTCTGCATGCATATGTGATTGTGCCACACTAAGGAGAGGGTCATGTGTAATATTAACATTGACAGGACAGGTTCCACATTCCCAGTGGTTTGATTCTCCCAGGCAGTAAAACCTCAGCATTTTAATTTAATCCCCAGAGCGGTTATTTAGCCACTCGGCAATCCCCAGGTCCAGTGCTTAGTCTGATAATTATCCTTATTGGACACCCATAATGATTAGTTTTTGATTTCACCCAAAGCAGTGCAGGCAGTTTCATGGGGCGGCCGCAGCATTCTGCGGAGTGGAAAACCAATCATGCGTGGAACGGACCAGGTCGTAAAAAGAAACGAGAGGGGTATGATTGTTACTTTACATGGCAGCTGACTGGACAAGATATTAAGAAGACAGTGACTTTAACTTTCAGGGTGAAGTCTCTTTGCTGATTGCAGAGCAGGTGGAGGTGGTGCTTGCACTCCAGCTGTGTCAATATTAATGATTATAATATTGCTGTGCAATCAAACTCTGCAAGCAAGAGGGCATCGGCTGTGAATTATGCCTCCTCAGAGCCAACTTAACCAAACCTAACTTGGAGCATAATTGCTCAGGCCTGCAAATGCATGGTTGGAGCTGTAATCAGGAGAAATTTAAGCACCTCACTCATGACTTTGGTTATGCTCTTATTTGTTTTTCCCCTTTTGCATTTACTCTCTCAAACTGACATTATACTGCAGACGTTCCCTTCCACATGTGGTGTAATAATCCTGCCCAGAATACTGAAGGGGAAAAAGAGAAAGAATCCTTTTAGCGCATCTACCACTGCGACAAGCTTCAACGCCTTTGCTGTAGCTTGGTCCAGGAGCAAAGTGGGTTCACAGCAGGCTGGTATAATCTACCGCCAGCTGGGAAGGCGAGCCTTACTGAAAAGTCATCAGGGACTTTCCCCCCCCCCCCTGTTTTTGTATCCTTCATGTCTGAAACAGGTCAAGGCAGGTCCCCTCCATCTCCTTCCCTCCTTATGCTGTTCTTTATGAGCCCCACCTGGCAGATTAGCACTCCATCACAACAACTAGATTTTTCCCCCTCCCCTGCATTGATTAGTATTCAGGAGAATCAGTGAACACAGGCTGTTGAAAACTCTGTCACCTTAGTTTTAAATGCGCAGATGTTGGTTATGAAGCGTGACACAGTTGTGACAAAAAAATAAATAAAACATACTCAAACAGAACAAGGATGTCTCAAAGAACAGATTCCATGTTTTAACTTCCTTAAAAAGGCGTGGAACACTGAAAAAACATTGTTTCTGCAGGCTGAACATGAAAATAGTCCTCTACACTTACCTCCTGAATTTACTTCCAATTGAAAATAGACGGTGAAGCTCTAGGATTTTAAAATCCTGACAGATCTGTCACACCGTCACTGAACATTCATGGACTTGTTGTTTTAGTGTTCAGGAAACAGCACAGAACGTCTCGACTAGTAGAATCTTAACTGTTAGCATTAGCAACTCCACCACACAGCGGAACTCCTTCAGGCTTGTGTTATTTGTAGAGATAAAACAGAGTCAGTGGTTGAGTTGTGTTGCTGTTATCCAATCCAAAGAGAGATGTCCAAATATCAGGAAATAAGACTCCAAATTAGTGATGCACCGATATGAAAATTTTGGGCCGATACCGATATTAATATCACTGTTGTGGCCGATAACCAATATACTGGCATTAATGCTTCAAAAATCAACAGATTTTGTATAGAATGAAAATGATTAATGCTGAAATTATGTTATTGTGTACACACACACACACACACACATACTGACGCTTCTGAGAGGATCACAGCCACTGTCATGCCTAAACAAATACATACCACCCCCCTCACCCTCTGAAACAGATAAACAAATGGAAACAAGATGGGAAAAAAATGGATTGTTAATATCGGCCCAGTTTTATTTATCGGACTGATACCGATATGTTAAAAAATGACTAATGTCGGCCGATACTGATACCAATATATTGGGGACCCCTACTCCAAATCCTGCCAAATCCTCAGCTCTCATGTACCTCTCTTTTAATTCCCGAAACTGGTTAACCCGAACTTTGTTTCCACAGAGTACAACTTACAAGGCATTCCTTCCTAGTAGAGACCGTTGCAAATGTATTGATTAAAAGTAGTGATGCACCGATATGAAATTTTTGGGGCGATACCGATATCAGATATTAAGATCACTGTTATGGCCAATAACTAATACTTGCCGATACCAATATACTGACATTAATGCTTCTAAAATCAGCAGATTTTGCATAGAATAAAAATGATAAAGCTGAATTAACGTTATTGTGTACACACATCACACACATTTACGATTCTGAGAAGATTACAATCACTGTGACATGACTAAACAAATACAAATCACCCCCCTCACCCTCTGAAACAGGCAAACAAATGGTGACAAGATGGAAAAAATATTGGATGATAATACCGGCCCGTTTAAAATTTTTTTTTTTTTAAATAATCGGACCGATACCGATATGTTAAAAAATGACTAACATTGGCAGATACTGATATTGATGCTGACATATTGTCCATCCCTAATTAAAAGAGTGAACAACACCTTGAATAAGTGACCAATTATAAAAAAAAATTATAGATAGATAAGATAGATTTGATGGACAAAAAAAAGAAAATTGGCACATTTATCAAACATTTTTATATTCACACAGAATACAATTTTGCTCATCTTCAACATGTAGATTTAAAGCCAACACCTCCATTTACAAGGGAACCAAAACAAAGTTTTAATTAGCTAAAAATTACTTAAAACATTAAATAAATCTTTTAAAATTATGTATAACATAAAGTGTTATCTTTTTTCAATTTTCCATACAGTTTACGGCATACCTTCAATGCTTAGTTATGACCTTAAGATAAAAATGTACCTTTTGGGTGCCGTGCTAATGTAGAAACTGTTAAAATGCAAGCTTAAGTTTGACACTACTTACTGTAAAGAAACTGAAAATAATTTAATGTTCTTAAAAAATTCCCCAATATTCCTGGCATTTTAAACACTGGGGAAACTAATGCAGTCTAAAACTTCTCTTTCTTTGACCAAAACATTTGTTAATGTATAAAATTGCAAACAAGCTAGTTTTTGACATAATTTGCACAAGCTTGCGAGGTGAAGTACAAACCTACATGAAATAGGGGCGTATCCAGGGAGTGGCTTGGGTTGGTAGTCCACGCCACCCTTGAAATCTGATTGGCCACCCTACTAATTTCCATTTAAACTGACTTTACACTGTTCAAAGAAGGCTTGGGGTTATAAACACCAAGTGTATACCTTTAGCATTGATTTCTACCCGGACCAACATCTTCATCATCGGACTCAAGGTCCACATTAAAAACAAATAGCATAGGACACATAAAAATGATACAAAAATGATAAAAGACATGCATACCAGTGTCTCCACATGGATGGCTGATAAAGTACTGCACTAAAACTGGGATCCACCAGCATCCAGACCAGTCTGTCCTCTGAGCTCTTCAATTGCAGGATAAACCTGTACATCAAATTTCTCATTAGAGCTTGGAAGGTCCGGGCATGAACATTACAAAATAAAAGACTTCCGCTACTAGGCCTAGGCTTCCAGAGGAGAGTCATTAATACATCACTAACTCATTCACTGCCAATGACGACTAAAGTCACCATTTTCATTTTTTTACTGTGTGGGCGTTGGAACGAGCCCCCGCACCGTCAGGACAAACATCACAGCTCTAAAGCCGATCTTCCTCCGTGTACGTCACACGTCACGTGATCAGGAAGTAGAAAATCAATTTGTTAGAAGATTGTTTTTTGGCCGCTGCTGTAAAAAAAAAAAAAAGGAGAGAACCGGAAACGCTTCTGCCGATCACAATTCGACAACGGATTATGAAGGAATGGAAACCGTTCGAAACGTGCGGATTCTTCCTGATGTAAGAGGTGAGTCTCTTCTTTGTTTTGTTAGTTTTGGCGCTGACATCATCATAGAGTGCAATGTTCTGTGACTCTTAAAAAAGCAGTAAAAATGCTGAAAAACGCTGGCAACAAAGGGCTTTTCTGATCAGGAAACGGCCGCCAGTGAATGAGTTATTACATCATTAACTCATTCACTGCCAGTTGCTTTCTGATCAGAAAAGCCCATTTTTGAGCATTTTTACATTTTCTTTTTGAAGAGTCACAGAATATTGTGCTCTATGACCATGTAAACACCAAATCGACCAGAAGAAAGAGTAGACTCACTTCTTACATAATGAAGAATCAGAATGTTTCTAGCTTTCTCCGTTCTTTCACTATCCTATGTTGAAGTGCGAGTTGCAGAAGCTTTTCCAGTTTGCGCCTCGTTTTAGGCATAGCGGCGTCCCAAAACAATCTTCTAATTCATGTAATGTCTGCTTCATGATCATGTGACGCGTGACACAAATGGATGAAAATCAATTTTAGAGCCGTGATGTTTACTCAAGGCGCGTGAGCTCGTTCCCAGGCCTGCCAAGATTAAAAAAACTCAATCGACGACTTTAGTTGTCAATGGCAGTGAATGAGTTGATAACATTTCTGTAATATTATTATTAAGTATTATTTTCACACTGATATAAAAAGTATTCCCAGGTCCCACTCCACTCCAATTGGTAGCAATAATAAATAAATTACTTGCTAACCACCACAAAACAGGTATAAGAAAATGTTCATGTTATAACGTGAAGCTCACAAAGTCATTAGAATGCAAAAAAGAAAAGAAGCCTACAAGCATAGGTGCCACCCATGCATAGAGAAGTGCCCCACACCTGGGGCACCCCGTTTTAAAAAGCCTAGGTACGCCACTGACATAAAACCAAATAAAAGCCATTTTTAAACCAAAATGTTCTACATGTGTTAGCAAATGGGCCTTTTTGCTGCGCACCAGGATGCTATTCTTTAGCGACCACAGGAGGAGGCGATGGACGGAGACGGACAACTTGCCGCAGTTCAGACCTCTGCAGTCCCAACTGGCTCCGTCCAACTCAGGAAACTGCTGCCCGACTCCCCAAACACATTTCCGGCCAACCCCAAAAACACACTCAAAGTTACAATGGGCTCAGATTTTTTAAATTATTACCTTAGCAGCTCGTCAAACGGCAGGACAGAAAACAGCAGCGGTTAATCCACAAGTTTCACACGAAAGGCTGAATTCAGTCTCTGCAGCAGCCGGGACAAGTTCATCCAGACAAGACCGGAGAGAGTTGGTGCCGAGGGGGGTGTTGAATTCACTTCTCCCCCCTCTTTCCTTGGTCCTCTCGGTATCTCCCTCCCTGGTCCGTCTGAGATCAAACCATCACATTCCTCCGCGTCCTTAACAATGAAAAAAAAAGGTGGGCTTTCCTTTTCTGCTGCCGGAGGACCCACCCCTTCGGGATGACTCTACCCGGTCTGGCCGCAAAGAGAACGCCCTTCCCGACTGCGAAGTCCCGCCCCTCTCTCCCACCGAACAGCACGCAAAGTGTGGCCAGTGGAGGGGAAGGAATCCAAACAAGTAGCAGTCCAGACTTCTTGTTAACTCTTCACACATACCAGAAACATTACAGCTCAAACCCAGCTGCTTTAAAAACCCTCCAAAGATGACATTTAAGAAATTAGAAGTTATATAATTGTCAGAATGAGCTGAGGTTTCTGGCCACAGTGACTGTGCCTTCCTGCTGTGGTTTAGCAGAACCTAACAACTGCGTGGTGTCATCTTTTCGTTTTTTTAATTATTTGCTTACGTGACAATGTGTCTGTAAAAATCTGTAAAAGACTGTATGAATAAATGCTGATCTGCTTTTGATCACCCTGGAATCCTTTACCATTTACAGGCCTCACCACCCTCCTTCTATACCAGCTTTAAGGGAATGTTATGTTGGAGGCATGTAACCTTTGTTAGTTGGGTTGATTCTAAACCTTAATCAATCACAGAAGTTCATCCAGTGGTTATTTTCTGAAAGTTTCTTTAAAATCCCCCCAAAGTTGACTCCAAAAGACAAGATCTTGAAGAAAAACCAGCTAATGCTTAGGTTATACTGACAAATAATCTAAATTGTTTTCCAGTCAAAGGAAATATCACACCTTGCTGTGCACAGCTCGTGCTTATCAGTTTCTGCATGCAAAGTTGTGCAGGTGTCTTTCGGTTTTTAACATACCCCTCTCCATCAAATGTCACCCCTTTTCTGTTTATGACACCTGACACAAAGGGATAACTGAGGTATACAAAATGTTGTCGTGCTCTCCAGATCAGGAAAGCTGCCAAGGCATCAAACAGAAATGAAATCCTTTCAAAGGCAGCTGTATGTCAATCGGGCATGCTCAGACACCTAAATGCCGCAGCAGCAAAGCCAAACACAGGTGTATGTGAATATGTATGAGAGACGATCTATTTTTGGTTGGATTTTTGAAGAATTTGTGTTTTTTTTTTTTTGCTGTTATGCTCTCTTAGAGACAAATGTGCAGTGTAATAAAGAAAAATAGCTTTTTCCAGACCATCAGTTCTGCTTTAAACATTAAAGCAGCCTATAATTTATAATAAATAAAAGTAAAACTAATCCATCAAGGCAATAGAAACAAAAAAGAGACATATATGTAAAGGTAAGCATGGAAAAAGTCTGTTTTAAAAGGCTGTGTTCGTGTTTTATCCATCACAAGTGGTTTGGCTCATGGACTGACAAGTTTCTTTCATTTTGGGAATTCGCTTTAATTCATCAAACGATATAAATCCGTGACACAGGCTGCGTCGTGCTGCAGCGAGTTTGAGGTTTTAGGGAATGCTGCAGCATACGCAGATCAGCTGATTCAGGAAGAGCAGGTTTCTGGCCAACATCCTTCCTAATCACAAACATCCTTCACCAACAAGGAGCTTATTCGCCCCAGTAAGACATCCTGGATGAAAAGCACAACCCAAAATATACCAAAAGTCTGTCATTCAAGCAGAATCCCAAAGCAACGAGCAGTGTTTGCAGCTGAAGATTATCTATTCATCATAGACTGACAAAATTACAAGTTGCCAAAAATGCCATGAGGTGGGTTTAAAGTCACAAGACATTTTCCTTTGGCTACATAATGGATACGTAGGAAGTAACATCTGACCAAATTGGAAGGATTTTCAGCCACAATATGGATTATGCTGGAGCTTTTCCATCCGTCCACAGTAGGGATCAGGATTAACAGGCGTAATTCACCATCCTCATAGAGTATGGCCAGAATTTAAACGGCTGTAACTCTGGTTGATCAAAATGTGGGGCAGCTTACACGCTCTTGTCCAACGCCACCAGACCGGTTGTAGGAACTTTTTCTTACAAAGGACCCTCCGATGATGCCGTCATGTGTATCTTGGTTGTCTTTTCCGATTAAATTCACGATAGCTGAATTCCAGCAGCTTAAGGTTGTTACATCTTAATTTGGAAATACACCGAATGTCCCACGAGACAGAGGGAGCTCCAGATCCTTTGAAAGTCCTGACTTACTGTCAGGTCCTATATCATCTTGAAGTATAGATACCTTGGTCTGTCTAGTTCACCCTCCCATGGCCCTCTCATTCTCACTGCAGGGGGACATTCCTCAATCCTCAGCCTTTGGGTTGCAGTAAATCTGCCTGGAAGAGACCCAGAACCCCCCGCCAGGCGCTACATGATGCTACCTCATTTCTTTTTTACTGTCCTGTGTCCTAAAGTTGCCTGAGTGTGATTTCAAGTCTGCAAGAGATAAACGTGCCTCGAGGTCAAGATGAGGTGAAGGTACAACTGTAAAAAGGTGTTAATGGGACAAGAGAAGAATCACTCCCTACCGGTGTCCTCATATCCCCTTCTAACTGAATGACTTATGACCTTTTCCATCACAGTAAATTAAAAAAAGATGTTCCTGGCAGCTTTCACGCTTTTTGTTCCTGCACACCTGTAGCTTACAACCTCTTTCAGAGCCAGTAATCCTTAGATGAACTTGTGCAGCAGAGCGGAACGTCAGCCACCACCTGCATGGACCTGCATTGGATTGTACCGTTTTTATTTCCTGGGATGTATGGAATCCATACCAGGAATTACATTTGAGAAAAGTCCAAAAGACTTGCAGAAAGAAGCCAAATGAAAAGTGTTTACTTCAAAAAAGAGAAGCAGCTTGATTCATTGTACTAATTAGAAAAATTACAGTGAATCTTTCATTTGAAAAGTTTCCGGATTATACGTATATTGTTGCAGACTCATAGCTGTGTGATGTTTTACACTGTTTATTTCCAGTGTACGATTGTGTTCTGCGCCCCCTTCTCTTATGAATAATTACAAATAATGTCCTAGCTTGAAACCCTGCACACACTCATATTCAATGGGAGAGCTATAAATGTCTGCATGTCCACGTTAAAATAATTGGAATGGTTGTACTGAAACTACATTTTGTTGTACTGGGACGCTGGTTCAACAAGTAAAACTATCCTATTCTGCCCTGCTCTGCCCTACCCTGCCCTGCCCTAACCTTTCCTTTCCTTTCCTATCCTATCCTATCCTATCCTATCCTGCCCTGCCCTGCCCTGCCCTGCCCTGGCCTGGCCTACGTTACTCTACCCTACCCTACCCTACCCTACCCTACCCTACCCTACTCTTCCCTTTCCTACCCCACCCTACCCTACCCTACCCTACCCTACCCTATCCTACTCTGTAAACATTGTGCTGCTTGCAGATGACTATGCATTTGTTGGTTTGATCTTCAGCAACAATGAATTTATGTCGGAAAGAGTTAGAAAGGGCAAATACTAAACAGAGGGTAGAAACAATGCTTACACCCTTTTTCAGCTAATTGTTTGGGTCTGCAAATGTCCACTGATGCACAAACACAGCCAGTGTCTTTAAAATGCCCGTTTCAGAGCTGAAATGTGGTGAAGAGTGAACTGGTGTATTTCGGAACTGTCTGGAATGAAAACTGCTCTGAGGCTGACAAGACGTACTACAAGGAGTGGTTGGATCTACCCTTGTCAAAAAAGCCACTAGCAGTTGCAAATCCAATGCAATGAAAATGGTAACCCATCCCATCCAGCTCATTAAATATTCACCCAACTTTCTTCAGGCAGAAGCCTCAAAGCACAGACAACAAGGCTTATGGAATAACTTTTTTTCTTGAGCCTGTGAGGCTCATAAACTTTGTCCTTCAAGTAGTCCTCTGCAGCATTTTATTACAGTTTAATTTTAGATAATTATTAATGACTTTAGGTTATTTATTTTGAGCTGGCTCTTTTTAGATTGTATCTCAGGTAACAGACTCTGGAAGCAAGCTCAAAACCAAATTAACATTTTTAGTCTCCTTACTAAATAATTCAAGTTGCTTTAAACCTATCTTACACATCTTTGGAGTGTAAGAGGAAACCAGAACACCAAGGACCCCCCCCCCCACACACACACACACACACACACAGCAGTGACAACATGCACACTCTACACAGGCTGATGTGTGCGGCATGTTCAAACTAAACCACATCTCACATCAGCTACTCTCCATTTCATGACCAAGACAAATCTGCAACTTACTGAGGAATGTTTCGAATCCACACCCAAACCATGAGTTGCATGTGAAAAATAAAAGGTAAAAAAGAGAGATTTTACAGGGCAAGCTTGCACACCCAGTAATGGCACAGCATGTCTGGCAGTTATGCAGGGCACACAACCACCAAAAAAAGCTCTGCTGTCATGTTCCACTGCCAAGCCATAATAACAGCAATAAGGTTGGGAGGCTCGTTAACCTTAATCCAGGAATTATACTGTGGCACCAGGGAGTGGAGGATGTGCTGTGTTGTGAACTTGTACATAGAAGCTGGAATTAAGCATTCACCACAGAAGGGGGGGGGGGGGGGGGTGCAGCTTTAGGCAGTGAAAGTGGTGGTTCATGCAGTTCAAGAAGACAGAATTTATCTAAAGTCTGGATCAAATCAATCCCATGTAGAGAACACTGCTGAAAAATGAGCCTCTGCCTCCATCGTGTGGTCATGATGCATTACTTCTGCAGCAGAAGTCATTTCCTGAAAGTGTTGCAATCACCAAAGCACAAAAACAACTTTAATAGTTTCAAGACAAGTAAAATGGGGTTTTCCGAGTTTTTTTTGTCATGACACCAAATCCCTCGCAGCATACACGACACACACATGCACACATCTTTATGAAAAACACTTTGTGGTCTTGTGGCGTTAGTGACATGACACTTCAATCAAATCATAGAAACTATTCAGCTGCAGCACTGCTTAGTGACGAATGTAAACACAGCCGGATGAAAACACATTTTATTCTTTAGATTCCAGCACTTCCTTTATTCTGCTCCTTTCTGCCTGAATACAGGCAACACGAAAAATAATCTAATCCATCAAGTGATAATGAATTGTATTATTCTTCAGACACACATCTTATAACTGAGTTGACCATAGTTATTTTTCAGATCTATAAGTTCTGTGTCTTGTTTTTTCTAATTTAGCTGTAGTAACTATTTTGGTCAGTCTCATCCATAGACATGAATACGTTGACGCCCCATTAGGTGCTGGAGAGCGTAACAGTGTCGTTGCCATATTGGACGAATGAATGAATAACTTTTGTTTGATGTAGAGGAACAGTGTGCATTAATAAACATTTTACAATGTAAATTTACCCAATAATAGCCAAAAGCCTCAATTCCATTGGTAGTCCCCCTGCCTAAAGGCACATAACATGTAAAAAGTAACATTCAGATTTATAAGCATTTTAAAAGAAATATAAGTCAATGTTACACAGAGTAACAGTGCTCCCTGTCTCAATTCTGCAATTCTTGCACACGTGTGTACTACGCGCTTGAACCCTATTGTGCACTTTCTCCAAGTGCACTTTGCTGAAGACTGCAGGGCGCAGTGTGAGTATTGGGGATTGGGCTGATATCTGTGGTCTCATCAGCCAAAAAAACAGAACTGTCCTCCAACAGGTTCCTGTTTCTGCTGCTGCTGTGCATCCTTCCAGTCTTGTGACAGATCACGGCTCACTGATGTGATTGTATCTTCTCCAACTTGATCTCCAAAACCAGTTAATCCATTAACTATAGAGTACAAAACGAGTAAAAAGGCAGTGATTGACTGCATGGATATTTATCCGAAAACATGCACGTATATTTGTCCCTAAAATTAACAAAATATATGTTTTTCAGTGTTTTAATAAATGAATGATGCCTCCATTCTTTACCTGCCTTTGAAGATAAAAAAAAATTCCCTCATAGATCATCAGTGTCCTTAAATCGGTCCAATCTCAGAAACTTAACGTACTTTAAAACTGCTAAAATGAACATCAATAATTAGGTGGTGTCATTTCAAATAGTGTTTGACATCTTTTATGCTTTATTGTTAAGGTGTGTGTTTTTCTGTGCTCCCTTTTCTCCTATTTAGTTTTCAATCGACAAAACAGTCTGGATAATCAGGAACAGAAAAATAAAAGCCATCTGCAAAATTCCCAAATTACACCAAAGTGGGTGTGTAGTTAGGATTTGGAAGACACAAGTTTGTCACGTGAGAAAATGGGGAGGTGAATCTGTTTCCTTCCTGACACCTCCTTAATTTCCTCCTTTGACAGTGCACACACTCTCTCACTCACACACTCATGCCCGGACTTGATGAGACGTAACTACAGTTAGAAACCTGTGAAGAACATTTTCTTGTAAAGACACAGAGAATAGACAGCAGAGGTCTATGGTAAGTTCACAGCTACATTATCTCTTATCATTTGTATCATTGATATGTTTTTACCAACATGTGATAAAACATATTTTAAACAAAATTAACTTAACCCTCCCACTGTCCTAATGGATGTGACCCCGCAAGGAAAGTTGATGTCAATGATCAACTTTCCTCGCAGGGTCACCTATAAAGACAGTGGGAGGGTTAAAGGGGGAAAAATGTATTGTTTGCCTTTGCTTCATGTATTGAATTATATTAAAACATCTTATTGTGGAATTTATTCGTAGCAGACAAACAACAAAAGCAAAGTAGGTGAAGTTGACTTGTCATCCACTATTTGCCCTTTAATAGTACTTAAATATAGTCAAACAGTTAACCAGTTAACAAGATAACAACTATGGTAACTAAACATTAAAGCTTATTATTGGTAAAAAAAAAAAAGAAAAAAAAAAGAAAAAGAACTGGGACAATATAGTGCTTCTAAAAATATTTGACTTGCCATAATCAACTTCTACCCAAAACTGTACTAAATGTATAGAAAACATAAATTAACCAGAGTTATTCAAAAATCAAAAGTAATTTAAAAAATAATCAAACCAAAGTAATAAATCTACTTACCTGTTTTCCCGCTACGTTTCGTTTGCGGCTGCAAACTTCCTCAAAACGTAGCGGGAAAACAGTTAAACAAAACTGCTCTGTGTTTTAAAAAAGAACTACAGCATGGAATTAGAGATACGACACAGCAAGAACACACCAAAGAATTTCATGTGTAATTCCTTTAAACTAAGGTATGGTATTTCACAACTTTGGAAGAAAAGATACTAAAAGTGACTATTGTGGGATGGTGGAGCAGGTGCAGGAAGCCTTTGGAGAGACCATGACCTCTGTCGTGTCACTATGTGTTCGCTACCCAATCGCTTGTGCCAACAGCATTGGCCTGCTTTGCACAATCCCCTACACCAGGCACGTGAATCCAGCCTCGCACATTTTCCCTGAGGCATTTCTCCTAACAGTCTAATTTTCTTCTCATAGGAGCGAGGAGCAGTGCCATGTTCGGAGTGGCCTTGTCCAGCTGATGGATAGGCTGTGCAGCTTAAGTGGTCAGAGGGAATGCAGCTCAAGTGAGAAGCAACCCAAAAAGCAGAAGGTGGCTACAATGGCTTGGGCTGCTTTTCAGGTGCTGGCTAACCGCTGCATCGAGTGGGAGAAAGCGGAAGATGTGAAAATATTTTGTCGCACTCTGATAAATCTAACTAAAGTGGAATATGCTGGTTTAGAAAAAGTGGATGTGTTGTATCTATAGCTTAGTTTGACTCCTCTTGGTTATTAAAGGTGGCTCCACAGATGCAGTTCACTCTGGCTTGGCGAGGCAGGCTTCCAGCCTGCTGACCAATCACCTTGCCAGAGCGACAGAGTGCTGTGGGAATCAGGCGGCCGGTAATGACAGGATGTGTTGAGTCTCCTCAGTGATCTCTCCAGGTACTGTTTAAACAAATTTTAAACCTCAGATGTGAATATATTTCTACATTCTTGCTCTATTCTTTTAGCTCCTCTTGTTTTTATCTCAGGAGCCACATAGGGAAAGCCATCCTGAGCCAGCCTGCTTGTGTTTCCAAGCTTTTGTGTCTCCTGCTCGATCAGAGACCTCTCCAAAATCTAGCACTTATCATTCTGCAGCTCTGCCGAGCTGCCTTGCTGCTAGCTAAACTGGCAGATTATGTTGTACCAGGTTTGTTTCTCCTGCCAAGGTCAAAACAAACATGGGTTTATTCCTAAAATTGGAGGTTTAAATGGTAAAAAACACCAACTTTCTTTGTTATTTTCTCTTTTAGCAGAGTGTCAGACCCTTCTTTCCCCCAGCTCCTCGGAGCCAAACACCAGTTTGTCCCATGCCAGCTCCAAAGGAGCTCTGAAGTCAGAGGATGTGGGGGAGGAGGCAGAAGCAGTTGATGGCGAGCTATCCATTTTTATCCACAAAAGGGAGGATCAGTCATCTCATGAGGTTTTGCAACCATTTCTCAGGTAAAAATTTGATTATTTTTATGAGAGTTTTGTGAGATTAGTCTGGGTTTCTCCCACTTGCGCTTTTTCCCATTTTTCCCAAAATGCAGCAGCTCTGAGGGGCAGCCCTTTCGACTTGGCACTGGAGCAAACATAGAGAAGGTGGTGAAGATGGACAGAGATTTGACAAAAGTCTCGTTTAGAGCAGTCACTTTTACTTCTGCTGTAACTCAATTTTTAGAGATCAACATGTCTGAAAGAAAGCCAGTAGATGATGAATCTAGTAGACTTTATTTTTCAGAAAGAGGAAATGATCTTAGTATTCTTAGTAAATCCCACCCCTTCTTCAGCAAAGTCTGAATTAATTTTAATCTGAAAAGCACTTAATAAGGGCTGCACTCTTCCAGTTGAGAGTCACGAATGTTGCCCTCCTGTGGCCAATTAAAACATTAATAATAATAATAATGCATTGAACTTATATAGCGCTTTTCTAGACACCCAAAGACGCTTTCACACACTCTCACATTCACACACTGCTAGTGATGGTAAGCTACTTGTAGCCACAGCCGCCCTGGGGAGGTCTGACAGAGGCGAGGCTGCCATTTGGCGCCGTCGGCCCCTCTGACCACCACTAACACAGGCAAGTTGGGTGAAGTGTCTTGCCCAAGGACACAACAGCAGGATACCCCTGGCGGGAACTGGAATCGAACCCATGACCCTCCGATCATGAGGCAACCCGCTCTACCACCTGAGCCACTGCTGCCCCAAACAGATTAGCAAGAATGGAATGAATCAGTCTAAAAGTCATTAAGCTCTGTCTCAATAAAAGGAAAGTAAAAAAATATGGTGTCACACTCTTGTGTGTGTTGCAGGTTCGATCCCGGTTCTGGACAGAGAATTCTGCTGTTGTGTCCTTGGGCAAGACACTTAACCCACCTTGCCTGCTGGTGGTGGTCGGAGGGACCGGTGGCGCGTGTGCTCGGCAGCCTCGCCTCTGTCAGCGCGCCCCAGGGCAGCTGTGGCTACATCGTAGCTCATCACCATCAGTGTGTGAATGAGTGTGTGAATGGATGAATGATACACTGTAGTGTAAAGCGCTTTGGAGTCCTTACTCTGAGAGGCGCTATACAAGTGTGGGTCATTTATCATTTTTCATTTATCTTTTTTTTTTTTTTTGGTAAAACTACAAAAACAAGTTGTCACTTTCAACAGATCAGCAGATCAATTAAAACACGTCGTAATCCTGATTAAATTTTTTTATTTATAATAAACCTGTAGAAATTTACATTATACACCAAATATCTGAGGTGGTTGATGCCAAACTTTCAAACCACAGCCCACTAATAATGTTTTGCGTACAGATCAGAAGTCATTTGTTTTTGTGTAAACAGAGGTAAATAAATATGCTTTAACTGCATTCAAGGGGAATGAAGAACTTGCAACTGCAAAAAAAATAATAAAAATCTGGGAGCAGCAAGGAATAAATTAAGCAACTAATTAAGGAACCCTGCACTAACAGGGCCCCAAGCTCCAGCAAACAGGACCCTTATTGTTATGCACCTGGAGTGTGCATAACAAAAATTCTCAGCTTTGGCCAGACTGAGTTACCCATTCAGACTTTGAGTGTGTGGCATTTTTTACATATGCATAAATACTATCTTGTGCCAGGTGGCAGTTCCCTTTTCAAAATTCCTTCAGGAATTTTTTTTCTAGTTATTTTTCCCGCAAACGTTAATGCGGCTCGAATGGAAGCGTCCAACCCCACAAATCATACATCAAAACGAGGGGCTCGGCCATGTGAGTTGTGCTATCAATTTTCTAAGAGTTTCAATTTACCATGGTGAAATAATTAGCAAAAAAAATCGAAAAATCTTTTCTGTTTTGAGTGTGTGCCACTCTAAATTTGTACAAACTAATCAATTAATTATATATAAAATTAATAAGCTTTAATTTTGTGTGTTCAAAAGCCAGTGTGCCAGAGTCTGGGGGCCACAGCAGCAAATGATCTGTCACCTTTGGTCTTTAGCACTGCACTGGCTGCCTGCTTGTTTTAGAATCCAGTACAAGGTGCTTTTATGGGCTTTTAATTCTTTGCATGGCCTTGCTCCAGATTACCTCTCTGAGCTATGGTTTTTTACTCCGTTGCATGGTCTCTGAGGTCGGCTGATGCTCTTGGAAGTCCCAAAAACAAGATGTAAGCTCAGAGGTCTCTGCACAGCCCCTAGGCTCTGGAATGCGCTGCCTTTGAGCATTAGGTCGGCCTCTTCACTGTCTGGTTGTAAATCTATTTTGAAAACCTATTTTTACGATTTGGCTTTTAACTCAGCATGAGAGTCTTTTTTAGTATTAGTTCTTAAGCTTTAGTTTTTATGCATTTTTATCTTGTGTATTGTTTTTTAATGTTTTAATTTTTGTGAAGCACTGGTCGGATTTATACTGCTGTAAGGTGCTATACAAATAAAGCTGCCTTGCCTTTGCGTGGACTTCTGAAATCGCGTGTGGTGTTGCGATTCTCCCGTGATTTTTGGGACATCACAGGATCAGCCGTGTGGAGCGCTTTTGCTCTCGGTTCGCGTCAGAATTGCTTCCAGTTGGAAATAAGTTTGCGGTTAAAACATCACCATTACATTACGTGACTGCCTTCATGGCCGATGGAAAGAAGGGGTGAATCTAACAGCTGAAATGTCTCCCTAGCTTTCCTTAGTGTCTACAGGCGTAATTAAAAGTATCTTCAGTCTAGCAGAAAATAACTCACTATCTGAATGAGCTGATGCCGCCTCTAGCAATCACCAGGTAAGAGACATAAGACACCCTGGGCAGGTGACTAACTCACTTACTCCTAGGGATAATTCAAATACACTAATAAACCTAACTTGCTATGTTTTTGGTGTTTGTGGGGGGAACTGGAGCACCCAGAGAAAACCCACGCATGCACGGGGAGAACGTGTTAACTACATAAGAGAAGTCCCAGGTGAAATCTGAACTTGCAATCTTCTTGCTTTGAGTAAGTGTGTCCCATGCAGCCCCATTTTTGGTACTAATTTGGTAAAAATAGTATAACTAAAACAAGTTCTACATATATACTAAACTAACAGAATTTAGACAAGTAAAGGTTGGCGGAGTGGAACTTTTCGGTGAAGAAGTTCTTAATCTTCTTAAGAACTGTATTTCTTTTGGCATCAGTATGTTTTATTCCTTTCTGTTTTACGAGAGACTTTTTTTCTTTTGAACTTAAATTTGGCCCAGGGCGTTCGCTGATTACACTTTCACTATCTGAAAGAAATTTCCCTGGTTGGACATTTCTCATTAATTTACGAGCGTTTCTCACATAATTTTTATCTGAAGAGCCAACAAGATGCTCCATCGTGATGAAAGGGTGATTTAGAGCGTCAGCTGGCAGAATCCGGTTTGCTGGATCCACTGTTAACATTTTCTTCACGAGGTCAAGAAAAGCTTTGATATCTTCATTTTCAGTTGAGTTTTTGGTGTTTTGAGAGAAAAACATGTCATCCAGCGTTGTTAAATTATCATAGGCTGCTTCTGCCCTCAGAGACACTGCTCCTTTCTTCTTTTCGTATTGTTTCAGGGTTTTAAATCTCCAAGAGCATTCAGACCCATTCTTACCTTTTCTGAAATAGTCTGAGACTAGAGTCCCCTTGTCCAGTAGTTTTTGGTCAGGTTGACCAAGGAGCTTCATAATTATTCTCAGATTATCATATTCGTTATCATGTGGGAACGGAAAATAATGAAGAAACAGAACAGACAAGATACAGCCAAGACTCCAAGTGGTTATAGCTTCATCTCGTGGTAGACCAAGAGTTATCTCTGGAGCTCTGTACTGCAAAGGCTGAAAGATACCTTTCTGTAGTAAACGTTCAGTCTTAACAGCAAACCCAAAATCAATCAGCTTCACTTTGAATGGTTGTGCTTCATGATTTACAAGCATGATATTTTCAAGTTTCAGTCCTGTGTGAGTAATGCCAAGATGTTTCAAAGCGCTAAGCGCTTCTAAAGTCTGCTGGGCAATCACTCTGACTTCAGCCACCTTTAAAGGACCACCTTTCTCTATAAAGTCCCACAGATCCCTATCCAAAAGCTCTAATTCCTGATAAAGAAAGTTTTGAGAGCAGAAACGGTCATTCAAGTTGATAAAATGTTTATTGCATTGTGGGAGTTTGTTCAGACGTTCTAATATTTTAGTCCCATTGTAAAAACGCTTGTAATCACGGCTAATCCTTATTTTCAAAGCTACAACCTTTTCTGATCCCCCTATTCGGCACCTGACCACATCTCTGTATGCCCCAGATCTAAGTACTTCTTCTACAGTGTAAATCTTTAAACGGCCTTTAATCATCATACCTGGGATTAGTTTTGAAGACAAGGGTCCTGAGTCAGATGAGTTTGTCTCATCTGTGTCTGAGGAAGATGTTTCCCAATCTGTAGATTGGTCCGGTGAAAGATTACCCATGTGCAGTTCCTCTGTGTTTACTGTGCTGGTTTTCTCTAATAACTTTTTGCTACACATTGCTTCTTCATTCTTCAAGACATGAAGTGACTCATTCTTCTCTCTGGTGTCAATAGAAGTTTTCTCTGTAACGTTTCCTCTTTTGCATTCTGTTAAATAACCCTCTACTATTTCTTTTGAACTAAATTTTGTACTGAATGCCGATTTATCACATTCTGCCTTTGGTAAAGATCTATCTAAGTCTGTTTGAACACCTGGCACCTGACTGGGCCCAGGGCGTTCGCTGATTACACTTTCACCATCTGAAGGAAATTTCCCTGGTTGGACATTTCTCATTAATTTACGAGCGTTTCTCACATAACGTTTATCTGAAGAGCCATCAAGATGCTCCATCGTGATAAAAGGGTGTTTTAGAGCGTCAGCTGGCAGAATCCGGTTTGCTGGATCCACTGTTAACATTTTCTTCACGAGGTCAAGAAAAGCTTTGATATCTTCATTTTCAGTTGAGTTTTGGGTGTTTGCAGAGAAAAACAAGTCATCCAGCGTTGTAAAATTATCATAGGCTGTGTGTGCCCTCGTAGACACTGCTCCTCTCTTCTTTTCGTATTGTTTCAGGGTTTTAAATCTCCAAGAGCATTCAGACCCGTTCTTACCTTTTCTGAAATAGTCTGAGACTAGAGTCCCCTCGTCCAGTAGTTTTTGGTCAGGTTGACCAAGGAACTTCATAATTATTCTCAGATTATCATATTCGTTTTCATGTGGGAACGGAAAACTATGAAGAAACAGAGTAGACAAGAGACAGCCAAGACTCCAAGTGCCCATAGCTTCATCTCGTGGTAGACCAAGAGTTATCTCTGGAGCTCTGTACGGCAAAAGCTGAAAGATACCTTTCTGTGGTAAACGTTCAGTGTCACAAGCCAACCTTAAATCAATCAGCTTCACTCTAAATGGTTGTGCTTCATGATTTACAAGCATGATATTTTCAAGTTTCATATTTGTGTGAGTAATACCAAGATGTTTCAAAATGTTAAGAGCTACTAAGGTCTGCTGGGCAATCGCTCTGACTTCAGCCACCTTTAAAGGACCACCTTTCTCTATAAAGTCCCACAGATCCCTGTCCAAAAGCTCGTATTCCTGATAAAGAAAGTCTTGAGAGCAGAAACTGTCGTTCAATCTGATAAAATGGTTATTGCATTGTGGGAGTTTGTTCAGACGTTCGAATATTTTAGTCTCATTGTAAAAACCCCTGTAATCACGGCTACTCCTTGTTTTCAAAGCTACAACCTTTTCTGTTCCCCGTATACGGCACCTGGTGACCTTTCTGTTTGCCCCAGATCCAAGTACTTCTTCTACAATGTAAACCTTTGAATCACCTTTAATCATCATACCTGGGATTATTTTTGAAGGTGAGCGTCCTGAGTCAGATGAGTTTGTCTCATCTGTGTCTGAGGAAGATGTTTCCCAATCTGTAGATTGGTCTGATGAAAGATTATCCATATGCAGTTCCTCTGTGTTTACTGTGCTGGTTTTCTCTAATAACTTTTTGCTACACATTGCTTCTTCATTCTTCAAGACATGAAGTGACTCATTCTTCTCTCTGGTGTCAATAGAAGTTTTCTCTGTAACTTTTCCTCTTTTGCATTCTGTTAAATAACCCTCTACTATTTCTTTTGAACTAAATTTTGTACTGAATGCCGATTTATCACATTCTGCCTTTGGTAAAGATCTATCTAAGTCTGTTTGAACACCTGGCACCTGACTGGGCCCAGGGCGTTCACTGATTACACTTTCACCATCTGAAGGAAATTTCCCTGGTTGGACACTTCTCATTAATTTACGAGCGTTTCTCACATAACGTTTATCTGAAGAGCCATCAAGATGCTCCATCGTGATGAAAGGGTGTTTTAGAGCATCAGCTGGCAGAATCCGGTTTGCTGGATCCACTGTTAACATTTTCTTCACGAGGTCAAGAAAAGCTTTGATATCTTCATTTTCAGTTGAGTTTTTGGTGTTTTGAGAGAAAAACATGTCATCCAGCGTTGTAAAATTATCATAGGCTGCGTCTGCCCTCGTAGACACTGCTCCTCTCTTCTTTTCGTATTGTTTCAGGGTTTTAAATCTCCAAGAGCATTCAGACCCGTTCTTACCTTTTCTGAAATAGTCTGAGACTAGAGTCCCCTCGTCCAGTAGTTTTTGGTCAGGTTGACCAAGGAGCTTCATAATTATTCTCAGATTATCATATTCGTTTTCATGTGGGAACGGAAAACAATGAAGAAACAGAACAGACAAGAGACAGCCAAGACTCCAAGTGGTTATAGCTTCATCTCGTGGTAGACCAAGAGTTATCTCTGGAGCTCTGTACGGCAAAAGCTGAAAGATACCTTTCTGTAGTAAACGTTCAGTCTTAACAGCAAACCCAAAATCAATCAGCTTCACTCTGAATGGTTGTGCTTCATGATTTACAAGCATGATATTATCAAGTTTCACATCTGTGTGAGTAATGCCAAGATGTTTCAAAGCGCTAAGCGCTTCTAAGGTCTGCTGGGCAATCGCTCTGACTTCAGCCACCTTTAAAGGACCACCTTTCTCTATAAAGTCCCACAGATCCCTATCCAAAAGCTCTAATTCCTGATAAAGAAAGTCTTGAGAGCAGAAACTGTCGTTCAATCTGATGAAATGGTTATTGTATTGTGGGAGTTTGTTCAGACGTTCTAATATTTTAGTCTCATTGTAAAAACTGCTGGAATCACGGCCACTCCTTGTTTTCAAAGCTACAACCTTTTCTGTTCCCTCTATGCGGCACCTGGCCACCTGTCCATACGTCCCAGAACCAAGAACTTCCTCTACTTTGTAAACCTTTGAATTCCCTGTAACTATCATACCTGGCGTTAACATTGAAGGGATGCACTGTGAGTCAGTTGAGTATGACCCTTCGTCTGTCCATTTGATAGACTGCTCCATCTTTGAATCCTCTGAATTAGCTCCTTCAAAAATTTCCCTGCTAAACAACTGATTGAATTTCTCATCAGGTGAAATCTTCCTGGGGTCAGAGTGTGGCGTGTTTTTCTTTTCAACTTTTGTTTCAGTGCTGCTGGTTCCTGTTCTGATTTCAGTCTGAACTGAATGTGAGGGATTTATCTTTCCCTCCCTACTAAAATCCAGGTCTGGGGTCTGTTCTTCTTGTTCTCTGTGTTGGCATTCCTTCATAATCCTTTGAGATTCTGTTAAATAAAATTCATCTGAGATATAACGTAGATGCGTCATTGTTATAAATGGGTGATTTAAAGCATCTGCCGGTTTGATCCTAAGTGCTGGGTCCACGTTTAACATCTTTCTGAGAAGGTCGATAAAAGCCTCTGTGTCGTCAAAATCTATTGGCTCTGGTTGATTGGATTTAGACAGAAAGTCACTTAAATCAGTTAAATTATTGCAATCTGTTTTCTTAACCTCACTTCCAGTTGTTTTTTCAAATTCCTTCGGGGTCTGGAGTCTCCAAACGTAATCAGACCCCTGCTTCACTTTTTTAAAAAACCGACGACTTTGACATCCTTTTTCCAGTAGTTCATTTTCAGGCTGGCCCAAAACATCTACGATAAACCTCATGTACTGATATTCGCAGTCCACAGGGCTCATGTGTTGCCCTAAGAACAGAAAAGCTAACGTACATCCAAGGCTCCAGATATCAAGGCTTTCGTCTAGTGGACAGTCCAGGTACACCTCTGGTGCGGTGTAACCACAATCTAATGGGATCTCTAAGTCACATAAGTCAGATGTCTTTGCAGAGTTGGAAAAACCAATCAGTTTGACACCATACTGATGTGAATCTTCATCCATAGTCATTATATTTTCTGGCTTTATATTAGCATGAGTGAAACCAGAGTTGTTCAGAGCCGTTAGAGCAACTAACATTTGATATGCAATTGCTCTGATCTTAATAAGGTGAAGAGGTGTCCCATTTGCTGCTAAAACTAATTCCAGAAAGGTTGAATCCAGTTTCTCATAGGCCAAGCAGGTCCTGTCTTGGTATGAAAAACACTCAGAGAAGTTGACTATATTGCTGTCCTGGAGATTTAAATTTTTCAGTTGTTTCAATATCTGCGCCTCTCTCTTATTTTGAGAATAAAACTTGTTTTCAACAAATTTTATTGCCAAAATTTCACCTGTTCTCACATTTTGGCACTCAGCAACCTGACTAAACTTCCTGTGATGTGATAATTTGTTGATTTGGTAAACCTCTGATCTGCTTGCAACAGAAATACCTTCCTTAATTCTGAAAGTAGAATTATCTAAATATTCCTGTGTGGATTCTGCCATTTTAAATCTTCTCGTGGGAGCCCAAAAACAAGTGTTTCTCTTCTAGACAATGTGCATATGAATGATGTGTTCCTAGGTCTTAGGTCTATAGGGATTCTGCGCTTTGTGACGTCAGACGTAATATGTAAATGAGCTCACTTGGTAGTCACGTTGTACGTGAAGCTGCGTCATTCCGTTATCCGCCGTGGCGGCAGCTACACGCAAAGGAAAAATGCTAAAGCTAGCGAAAATGGAGCAAGGAGCTACAGCAGCTTCACGCCCATCAGCAGCGTTTTTTTCACAAACGTTTTCAGGTAAAGTAATTTTGTTTAGTCTAGAAGCTTGCAGGACTTACATGTTAACTTTAGATGGTTTAATGTATGTTTTAAGCTACATAATGAACTTGTTAAACACATAGGCGTCATTTTAACCGGGGACGCCGGGGACATGTCCCCGGCAAAATTTGTGATAGGCAGCTGTGTCCCCCCCACTTTCAAAAACGCCTGCTGATGAGGATTTTTGTTTTACCAGCTCAGATCTTTTACCAGTGGTCGGCAACCTGTTCCCATTAAAGAGCCATTATTACCCGTTTCCCACAGTAATTCTGGACGGACCTTAATAACCAGTGACTTAAGTGAAGCAGGCAGGTCGCGCTAGAAAATTTAGTTTAAAAAGACGTCATAAATGTTTTCCCCCGTCATTTTTATTTATAAAATATGAAGTAAAAACTCACAATTTAATTTTCATTCATTTGTCATTAATATGTAGTCTACAACCGTGCGTTAAGTGGACCATATCCCAGTAAACGCAAAGCATCCAGCCCACCTCTCCAAATGCGTAAAATGTGCATCAGCCGCTAGTTAGGCGCACCATCAGCTGATCAGCCCAGACAAGAGCAGAGCAAATAGAGACAGAATAGAGGATGATTCTGTCTGGATGTGGATGGAGATTACATTTTACAGCAGCCTGATCATCATTTAAATACGTAAACCATCACCTGTCTTCTAGTCCATGCTATCAGCATATATTTTAATTGGTGTGTGTGTGTGTGTGTGTTTTCCACTTCAAACACTGGTCTAACCAACCAGACCAGTGTGTCCAGTAACGTATTAATGTTACAATTAAACAGTTTCCCTTCATGTAGGCTAGGAACGTTTCACCTGCGTGGCCCGACCGCTTCTGCTCCACATAAACTTTGTGCGTGATCAAATGTCTCTACGCGTCATGCGTGTCCATATTAGAGAAGGGAACAAGCGCTGTTCAGCCAGTTTCATAATTTTATAAAAAGAACATTTTTCCAAGTGACACATCCCTCAGAGAGACCGGGTTTCCAGACTGTTTCAGTGGGAGGAAATCTTATCGCATGCACCATGGTTCGGCGCTGCGCTGCGAACCCCAGATCTTCAGCTCACTGTCCACCGTGGGCGCTCCGAGCCACGCTGAACACAGTGTCCAGTATAAAGCTCTGATGTTCTGATGGGAATCTTTTACCTCCGCGATGTGCGTTAACGATTAAAATGTCAGCTCATCCATGTGCATCAGTGTGCGTCGGGGTAATTCTTTCAAACCAAGCAACATCCTTGAGTTCATCTGTCAAAATAAAGAGTCAAATGGAAATATCTGTAACCTGCCGTTTAACTGTTTTGCCTTCTTGTGAAGATTGTTGCAAAGAGAAACAATTAAACTTGATTAACCCCAGAGCCACCCAGAGAACCAGAGCGCATGTGGGAAGGTTCCTCCCACTGAAGCGAGTGTTTTCCAAACCCTGTCTCTCAGAGAGACTTGTCACTTAGAAAATGTTCCCTGATTATGAAACTTTGGCTGAATAGTGCTTGTTCCCGTCTCCAATGTGGCGACACATCCAGGAGCCGTCTGAGGAGAATCCCAGAATCTCACATCCTCTTCAGCTCATAAAGCGCCTATGATTACGCACAAGCGTGACGCGTCAACCCGGTCTCACAGTAAGACCGGGTTGGACCTGTTCAGGTTTACGCAGACAAACTTTACATTTAGAATTGGCATACAGATGTAAAATTAATGCAGTAAAATATAAAGCATTTTATTTAAATATCCATTCATTATTTTACAAACACAGAGCCGCATCAGATGGATGGAAGAGCCGCATGCGGCTCCAGAGCCGCCGACCCCTGTGCTAGCCTATATTGTCCCCAGCAATTTTTAAACCCCACTCAAGTGTATGGTTATATTGTCCCCAGCAATTCTGGAAACAAACTGACGCCCTTGGTTAAACATACACAACACATTTCTACAGAGTATTGTAGTACATGTAGGTAATTAATATAACCCAAATGCATTATAAATGTTAAATGCAGTAGGATGTTTTCTAATGTAAATTGGATCTTAGAACTTATTTTGCATCAAATGGGGGTATAATGCTTTAAAAACAGGCTTTTTAATAAAATAGCATTGAAGTGTTTTCAATGTGCATTTGTTTATTCAACTTAAGCCTAATAATGATTAGATGCGTCTTAAAAATGTAAATTCTCTGTAGTTTTTATTTAACTATTCCCTGCTGCTTTTCTTTAAACTGAACAGGATCAGTGTACTGCAGGTTATGTTTTGTTTTACATTTTTCTATAAAAAAACAAGCAAACTTATTTAATCTACAAGGGCGTCAGTTTGTTTTCAGATTTGCTGGGGACAATAACCATACACTTGAGTGGGGTTTAAAAATTGCTGGGGACAATAAAGTAGGCTAGCACAGGGGTCGGTGGCTCTGTAGCCGCATGCGGCTCTTCTATCCATCTGATGCGGCTCTCTGTGCTTATAAAATAAGGAATGGATATTTAAATAAAATGCTTTATATTTTACTGCATTAATTTTACATCTGTATGCTAATTCTAAATGTAAAGATTGTCTGCGTAAACCTGAACAGGTCCAACCCGGTCTTACTGTGAGACCGGGTTGACGCGTCACGCTTGTGCGTAATCATATGCGCTTCCTGAGCTGGAGGATGCCAGATTCTGGGCTTCTCCTCAGACGGCTCCTGGATGCGTCGCCAATTTGGAGACAGGAACAAGCACTATTCAGCCAAAGTTTCATAATCAGGGAACATTTTCTAAGTGACAAGTCTCTGAGAGACAGGGTTTGGAAAACACTCGCTTCAGTGGGAGGAACCTTCTCACATGCGCTGTTCTGAGAGCCTGGATTTGTATTCTGGACAGTCTAAACATGTTTTTAAAAGAAGCGTGTGACAAAAGTGGCACCTGCTCAGTAAAACCACCAACAGGGTGAAAAATATCAAAATGTTGTAGGCAGAGACGGGCTACAACTTCTGGATCCATGTTATATAAATCGTTTTATTGATTATCTTCTTATGAAAGATAACTCTGACGTACACAGCGACCAGGCGCGTTGCAAGATTTTCAAAAATGTGGGAGATGTTGTCTGTGCCTAAAATAATTTGATGTTATTCACCTTGTTAGTTTAATTTCCATAATAGCGGAGCAGGTGCAAATTTTAGACGTGTCACGCACGTCTCCGTTTTAAACATGTTTAAACTGTTCAGAATACAAATCCAGACTCTGTCTCATTAGATTGGTGTAACTAAAGTTTGTACTGAATGAAACTTTACATTAAACCATGTTGAAGAGAAAAGGATCCGATTAAATCGTTTCCTCCTCATTTACAGTCACGACGTACAGCGCAGTGCGCGTGGCTCTGGGGTTAATCAAGTTTAATTGTTTCTCTTTGCAACAATCTTCACAAGAAGGCAAAACAGTTAAATGGCAGGTTACAGATATTTCCATTTGACTGTATTTTGATGGATAAACTCAAGGATGTTGGTTGTTTTGAAAGAATTACCCCGACGCACACTGATGCGCATGGATGAGCTGACATTTTAATACACACGTCGCAGAGGTAACTTGATTCCCATCAGAACATCAGAGCTTTATACTGGACACTGTGTTCAGCGCGGCTCGGAGCAAACACGGTGGACAGCGAGCTGAAGATCTGTAGAGGGGTTTGCAGCGCAGCGCAGAACCACGGTGCATGCGATAAGATTTCCTCCCACTGAAGCAGTCTGGAAACCCGGTCTCTCTGAGGGATGTTTCACTTGGAAAAATGTTCTTTTTATGAAATTATTAAACTTTGGCTGAACAGTGCTTTTTCCCGTCTCTAATATGGAGACGCATGACACATCCAGTCTGAGGCAGAATAGCAGCTCAGAAAGCACCTGTAGAGACATTTGATCACGCACAAAGTTTATGTGGAGCAGAAGCGGTCGGGCCACGGCAGGTGAAATGTTCCTAGCCTACATGAAGTGAAACTGTTTAATTGTAACATTAATGTATTACTGGACATGCTGGTCTGGTTGGTTAGACCAGTGTTGGAAGTGGAAAACACACACACACACACACACACACACACACACACACACACACACACACACACACACACACACACACACACACACACACCAATTAAAATAATGCTGATAGCGTGGACTAGAAGACAGGTGATGGTTTTATTTAAGTGATGATCAGGCTGCTGTAAAATGTAATCTCCATCCACATCCAGACAGAATTATCCTCTATTCTTTCTCTAGTTGCTCTGCTCTTGTCTGGGCTGACGGAGCTGACGGTGCGCGCGCCGCACCTAACGGCTGTGGTGCACATTTTACGCATTTGGAGAGGTGGGCTGGAAGCTTTGCTTTCACTGGAAGATGGTCCACTTAACGCACGGGTGTAGACTACATATTAATGACAAATGAATGAAAATCAAATTGGGAGTTTTTACTTCATATTTTAGAAATAAAAATGACGGGGTAAAACATTTATGACGTCTTTTTAAATGAAATTTTCTAGCGCGACCTGCCTGCTTCACTGAAGTCGCTGCTTATTCCGTCCAGAATTACCGTGGCCCACCCAAAAATGAAAACCTGGCGCCGCGCCTGTTATAAACCTCTGCAAATTGTTGTTCTTCACTTTATCAAACTCAGACTTTGTACAGCTAATGTCAAGATGTAAAATTATGAATTCAGTCGAGCTCTTCCGTCCCCCCCTCTCCTGCTCTCTGGAAACCCGACATCGGCTGTCAGAAGCGGGAGGTGAAGAAGGAGATGAGGCAAACAGAGTGAGTGCGACAAAGAAACCAGATTGGTGTGGAGGTGAGCAAAACAGAAGGAAAAGTGTGGGTGTTGAATCCCCCACGGGTGCGATGCCCATGCGAGCGACCGGTACCGGCTGCTGTCACCTGGTTGTGAGCAGCTCTCTGCTGTCTGAGGGTAGGCCCCGCCCACAACACTCCGGCTACTGTGGTGTTTTCTTTACTGTGGGAAATGGGTAATAATGGCTCTTTGATGGGAACAGGTTGCCGACCCCTGGTATAAGATCTGAGCTGGTAAAACAAAAATCCTCATCAGCAGGCTTTTTTGAAAGTGGGGGGGACACAGCTGCCAATCACAAATTTTGCCGGGGACATGTCCCCGGCGTCCCCGGTTAAAATGACGCCTATGAATCTATTACAGGTCAGCATGCACTGTGCTGCATATCTGCATCGGTGCTGGTGAAGTTGTGGGTCTGCTGGATGAGTGTGAGGAAGATGTGTGTGGAGGAGGTCAGTGGTGCTCTGTCCTGGAGGAGGTACCAGCAGACCATCACTATTGTTAACAGGCAAGTCATTGCTGTTTGGAGTGTTAGAGCAACTAACATTTGATATGCAATTGCTCTGATCTCAATAAGGTGAACAGGTGTCCCATTTGCTGCTAAAACTAATTCCAGAAAGGTTGAATCCAGTTTCTCATAGGCCAAGCAGGTCCTGTCTTGGTATGAAAAACACTCAGAGAAGTTGACTATATTGCTGTCCTGGAGATTTAAATTTTTCAGTTGTTTCAATATCTGCGCCTCTCTCTTATTTTGAGAAAAAAACTTGTTTTTAACAAATTTTATTGCCAAAATTTCACCTGTTCTCACATTTTGGCACTCAGCAACCTGACTAAACTTCCTGTAATGTGATAATTTGTTGATTTGGTAAACCTCTGATGTTACTCCCCTCGAGTCTTAATAAAGCTCAACTTGTTCTTTGGTTTTTACTGACATTTATTTCGGACAGGAGGATTCTTCGACATGTCTTAACATGTAATGATGTCCAACCACAGCCGATACAATGCCGTCAGAACTAAAAAGAAATACAAACTTAAATGAATATTCTTAATAAAGTCCTTAAGCATTATATGACGAACATGTCAACAAATCGATCAATAAAATACACGTTACACTTAACACTGCGGTAACTGCACTAGAATATCATGCAAATTTACATAATTTACATATACAACGATAATAAACAAAAGAAAACATTTACCTCATTGGCCTCACTCAAAGGGAATAAACTTTAATCCTTACGCCGTGAGGTAGTCCAAAAAAGGCACTCTTTTATTTAACTTACTGCAGACGTACAACCTCGTGGCTCGTCTCTTAATTGCTTGCTGAGTGCGCCAAGAAAAATGCCCCCTTAGCAACAACGGATGGAACTATAGAAAAGGTTCCCATCTAATTGCACAGTTAACACAAATACACATTTAAACATAAATCTAATGAACAGAATATGAATTGCTATTGAAATATTATTTCTCAATCTTTGAACTACTAATTGTTTCAACATTAAATCCAATAAAATGAACTTAAATGCGAGAGTTGCCTTTGACGGCAGCTACACTCCCACCAATCACTTGTGATTTTTACCCATGAACTTATGAAATGTACACTAATCTGCTTCTAACAATGTCACAGTCTTGTGTATAGGTCTGTCAAGTAGAACTGGTTTACTCAGTCTCTTTCCATGATCATCTAACAATGAGTCACTCATTAACAGTTGTACTTTGCGTATTCAACCATATTCACTTGGGTGTATGGCAACAACTTTGGCCAACTTCCAGTCGTTTCTCGATGCTTGGTCATTTTGTACGATCACTGTTACTCTGGACTTGGCAAAGACGAGAGAGCAGTGGACTTGTCCTGCTTCACTGACAGCTCTCAGGTACGTACAAACACCATACCCTGAAACACTTGCGTCTGAGAAATGGTGAAGCTCGTACTTCTGAACTGTTTGAAAATCTCTGGGCAGGTAACATCTGTCAATCTTGACATCTGCTAGATTTTTTAGATCCAACAACCAGCACTCCCACCGTGACTTCAGATCGCTTGCGAGTGGTTCGTCCCAATCTGCTTTCTCACAACACATCTGCTGTAGTATCTGCTTCCCAAGTAGAACAAAAGGTGCCACAAAGCAAAGTGGATCGTAAATAGAGGCTACTGTGGACAACACTCCTCTTCTGGAAAGTGGCTGCTCGTTCACAACTACTCGAAACTGGAAATGATCCGAGTCAATGCACCATTTGACACCTAGGGCTCTTTCAATTTGTTGCTCGCCCAGTGACAAGTCTTTTCTTACTGTATCTGCACAATCTTTTTCCGGCAGCGAATGAAGTACTTGCTTACTGTTTGAAACGAACTTGTGAAGTCGCAAGCCTCCTGTGCTGCAAAGTTCCTTTGCTTCCTTCACCAAACGAATTGCCTCATCTTCTGAGTGGAAACTGATAAAACCATCGTCCACATAAAAATTTCGCTCAATGAACCTTATGGTAGCTTCACTGAACTTGCCTTGACCTTGTGCAGCAATATACTTGAGACCAAAGTTCGCACAGGCAGGGGAAGAAGCAGCTCCAAACAGGTGTACGCGCATGCGATAAACAGATGGAGTAGAGTTGAAGTCTCCGTTGTCCCACCACAAGAAGCGAAAGTAATCTTGATCTTCTTCTCTGACTCTGAATTGATGGAACATGCGCTCAATGTCGCACATCACTGCAACTGGACCTTTCCGAAATCGACACAGGACCCCCACCAGAGAGTTGGTTAACTCTGGCCCTGTAAGCAAGTAGTCGTTCAAGGAAGCTCCCTCGTACTTTGCTGAACAATCAAACACCACCCTTATCTTGCCAGGCTTTTGTGGATGATACACTCCATGGTGTGGAATGTACCAGGCAGGGCTTTTGTCCAGGTCTACAAAGGGAACTCTTTCAGCATCACCACGCTCTATAGTCTCTCTCATGAACTCTGTGTAGTCTTTGTGGTATTGCTTGTCCTTCTCAAATCTTCTTTTCAAATATTTGAGTCTGTGTTCGGCACAACTCCGGTTGTTTGCCAGACTTGGTCTGTCTTGCTTAAAAGGCAAAGGTAACTCACAGTGTCCATCTGCTTTCATCTTCACTCCTTCTTCCAATGGCTACATCCTATGGCATCCCCATAGTCAACACATGGATTAGTTCCTCCAACTATTGTCCAGCCAAGGTCTGTTCTTTGGGCAAAAGGTTCATTATCTTCTCCTGCCACAACTTCTCTGGGTACCAACACTTGTGAGCAATTGTAACCAATGAGCAGGCCTACTTCACATTCAATCAGTGGAGCGATTTCTTCAGCCAGGTGCTCTAAGTGTGGCCACGCTCTTGCTGTCCTTTGTGTGGGAATATGACTCAAATTCGCAGGAATAAACTCTCTTGTGTATGTCACAGGAAGAGGAATTCTCCTTGAAGAATAGAAACCTCTGACCTGTAATCCAAACAACCTTTGACTTGGTACTAAAGTATCTTTAGAAGACATTGTCGAGAGCTTTAACTGCACACATGTCTTCTCTGCATCTAGAGCATCTGCCTTTTCTTCCAAGACGAATTTCGTGTCACTTTGGCTGTCAAGAAGAGCATAGAGAAGAATCTCATGTTCAGGATTGCTTATTGTGGATAACCAAACTGGAATGATTGTAGATGTGAGATTACTTCTGTCACTTTGAATCACACAGTTTGATATTGCTTCACTTGGTGCTTCCTTGGGTTTGGTTTCTCTACTCTCTTTCATTTGTGGTTCCTTGTCACTTTCTTCCTCTTTCCTTTTCCTTGAGGATTTGTCTCGTTCATGCAAACATGTCGGGTGTTTCCCTTTACATGTGTCACACATCTTTCTCTTTTCACATTTCTTGGATTGGTGTCCAAAGCCTAGACATCCAAAGCACAGTCCCCTGGTTTGCACAAATTTGACTCTTTCACTCAAGACCTTGTCCATAAACTTCCTACATGTGTGAATGCTATGATTTGAGTTTTCACAAAACACACATTTTTTTGTGTTGGACGTCTCTTCTGCAGCACTCACTAGCACCTTTACTCCAACACTTCTTGTCTTGGATGATTTCATTTTCTCTGAGTCACCTGCTTTGAGTGCATGAAGCGATGTTACTGGATTGCACGCAATCTTGGCCTCTCTCGCAATGAAGTCAACAAAGTGGCTAAATGTTGGAAAAGAACCATCTTGCTCTTCAATTTCAATGACCTTTCGATTCCATCTTGCTGACAACCAATCAGGTAGCTTGCTTAGCATCCTCTGGTTCTCATGGCAGTCGTTCAAAACTTCAAGACCTTTAACCTGAAGCATGGCCGCTTCACATCCTCTGAGAAAATCTGAAAATTCTCGAAGTTCAATGCTATCCTTGTTACCAATCCTTGGCCATGATGTCAACTTATCTCTGAAAGCTTTGGTGATTACAAATGAACTTCCGTATCTTTCCTCCAAAATATTCCATGCTGAGTAATAAGCACGCTCTGTTCCCAACAGAAAATAACTCTCAACAGCCTTTCGCGCCGGTCCTCCAACATACTTGCGAAGATAGTAAATCTTTTCATTCACTGGGATGTTCTTTCTGTCTATCAGCATTTGAAACGACAATTTCCAATCCTTGTACTTGAGAGGATCTCCGTTGAAGACTGTAGGCTCTGGTACTGGCAGGCGACTTATGTGAATGGACTCAGCTAGAGCTTGGGCCAATGTTATGGTACTATCTTCATGTTTGCTTTCTCTTGTTTGTGCCCTTGAGTTGGCTTGTGGCATATCAAACGGCTCTGCATTTGCATTAAGTTGCAAATGTGCAAACTGATTATTCGGTTCGGATGTACAGGGTGTCCGCGGGGTTTTAAAAAGTATTAAAAAGTGATAAATAAAAATAGTCAAATTTAAGGCCATTAAAAGTGTTAAATTTGGTCTCAGAGGTATTATTTTTTGAAAGTTAGGTATTATTTTTTTTCAGACTATCAGGTGTCGTATTCTGAACATCACATAGAAATATATTCCGAATGAAATGTTTTGAACGATTATAAAAATAAAACAAGCCGATTATTTGCTCCTCCCACTTGAGCTGCCCTGAGTTACAAATGAAGCGATCCGTTGCCAACTTAGCGACTTTGACGCTATTTCTAGCAGCTTCTCAGACCTCCTTCTTGACTTTTTAAATCTTAAAAGTACCTAGCAAACACCTCAGAAACATCTCTGGTAACCCTTAGCTACTTTCTGGATAACTGTCGTCGACATTTCCTGCTGCAGGTTAGCTAAACACTCCGCCTGCGCTCCGGACCGTTCTTCAGGACATTAGGAAAGGGAATGATGTAGTGATGTGTCGGTCGCTAAAGAAACGGCTCTCAGAGTCGGCTCCCTGTTGGAGTAACCAAAGTGAGTGACACACACACCGTACCTGCCGACTCCTGAGCCGATAAAAACGGCTAAATGTGCGCGTGCTGCGCGCTAAACACACGTGCAGCTTGCTCCTGATTGCTGTGAGACCGGGTTGGGGGGTGGGGGGGTGCAGCTGTGGTTGGGACAATTATTACATTAACTGATGGACTTGTAAATAAATAGTTTATAAATAAGGTAGAAATAAGTTCCTCACGCTGATAACTAATAACTAATCTCTCTGAGGACACGGTGCTAGTGCACTCTCCTACAGCACCTTGACACGACTAAATAAATGTTATGCAACATCAATTTGTTTGCATGTATTTGTTATAAATGCCACTGTATAATTCTTGCTGTCAGTATTTGCAAGATATTGGTATTTGGGTCTGTACTGGTTAGACTTACATGAGTTAAACCAAGGTCTACAGCCCTTGGGTCATAAACTATGAGCTATAAGTATATTGGTCTTTTTATACTGGGAATCAGGAGTTATTTTAGTGATCATCTTGTTTCTTGTTTATTTTTGCCCTGATTGTGCCCTGAGCAGTTTTATGACTGAATAAAAATAAATAAAAAAAAATCTACATGAATTGAAAAATCGTCTTAAATAATCGAGATCTCAATTTCAGTCACAATAATCGTGATTATTGTTTTTGCCATAATTGAGCAGCCCTACTTTAGCATATCCGGTCACATTATGATGACGTCATATTCAGTGGTCGTTGTGCATCATTTCAGGCCTCGTGGTCAACTGTCTGAACCGCTGAACATAAGTGCCTGGCTTATTTTCTAAGTAAAATAAATATGTGCAATACATTGTCAACATCAGTGAGTCTCTAAGTCTATTCTTTTTGTATGTTATATATGTTAAAATATGTGTAAATAGGTCGCTGATTAACACTTGCAATTTAGTGTTGTGATGGTTTTAAAAAAATTCTGAAGGTAGTAAAAAAAAGTATTAAAAAGTAGTAAATTTTACTTAAGGATTGCTGTATATACCCTGATGTAACATTTCTCCGTTTACTCCTTTCGTGCAGAATGTCTGATATTTCTTCATCTGAGTTTCCTTCTTCATTGTACACTTTCAGACGTGCTTTAGCAGCATTCATTTTCTTTACTGTTTCTAGCCTTTCAAGCTCTCTTCGCTTTTGCTCTAAGGCCTTCTGTTTCTCAGCATTCTCTGCCTCAAGGATTTCAAGTGCCTTTCTTTCACTTTCCATTTCCTCCATAATCTTCAGAGTTGCTTCAGTAGCCGCAAGCTCCGCAGCTGCTTCTTGCCTCTTTACAGACAACTTACTTGAGTTTCTTGATTGCTTGCTATTTGAACTCTTGGATCTTTGAGAGGTCGCAGAATTGAATGATGATCCTTTATCACTCCAGTGAACTAATATCTCAGAAAGTTCTTCGTCTTCTTCTGCTGCTAATTTTTCTTGAGTTAGCCTTATGATCTTCTGCGAAACCGCATTACAGGTATCCACTCTGCGGCGAGTGTCTGCATCAGGAGTTTCATGACTGCGCAGCTCATCATAAACTTGTTTCACTTCTGCCGAGGCATATTCGACTCGGTCAATAAGCTCTTTAAGTTTTGCACTAACAGGCTCCTCAAGTGCCTTTTTGCCTTGTTTTGCAACAACTTTCCACCTATCATAACGAACTTTAAAGCAAGCTTGAAGCTTGTTCACCTTTTCATCATGTAGTGCTTGGCCCTTTTCAGTGAACCTCTTAACTCTTTGACTTTTCCTCAAACTTCCTTCTTTAGTAGCTTTACTTGTGCATGGTTCTTGCAAACTTTCTTGCTCTTCAAAAGCTTCTTGCTGCTCCACAGCTTCAGTGTTACAGCCTTCTTGCTCCATGTCACAGGCAGTCAAAGGTATAATACTGAACTCACAAGTCACCTAGGTCCACTTAAACACGTGAATGGTCACCTTATGAAGCACCTAAGAACTTTAAATTGCTTTACTTTAAAGAGTCTGCTTAAATATATGTCACCATCACATAAACCAAATAATAAATTGTTCTTCGCTTGTAGTTAAACAGAAAATAACTTTCAAAGTCAAACAAAATACTATAATGTGACCTTTAAATATCTAATGCAGTCTTAAAAATAAGCAAAACCCTTATAATCAACTTAAACGTGCCTTAATTGCAGTTACTTAACATAAACGACTAATAACATGAAGTTAAACTTTTACTCTCAACCACCACACTTCCCCTTTCACTGCTTGACAGAGTCCCTTTAAGATGAGCTAAAGAAATCTTCTCTCCACATTTAACTTGTATAAACGTGTTACTTATTTCTAGCTTAACAAGCTGCACCACTGGACTCTGGTTGCTTTATGGGATGTCTATGTGTGTGTGTGTGTGTTTGGGTGTCTTTGATGCTTGAGAGCGAGACGCGATCTTAACCACGTGACCCAGCGCGCTGTCAGCTCAGCTTCGCTCCCACTCGGCTCCGCTCGCTCAGCTGTCGGCTCGGCTCTGCTGCGGCAGACTTCTTTCTCCTTCTCTCTCCTCCAGCACGAAGCAGGCTGAGTTCTGACTGTTACTCCCCTCGAGTCTTAATAAAGCTCAACTTGTTCTTTGGTTTTTACTGACATTTATTTCGGACAGGAGGATTCTTCGACATGTCTTAACATGTAATGATGTCCAACCACAGCCGATACAATGCCGTCAGAACTAAAAAGAAATACAAACTTAAATGAATATTCTTAATAAAGTCCTTAAGCATTATATGACGAACATGTCAACAAATCGATCAATAAAATACACGTTACACTTAACACTGCGGTAACTGCACTAGAATATCATGCAAATTTACATAATTTACATATACAACGATAATAAACAAAAGAAAACATTTACCTCATTGGCCTCACTCAAAGGGAATAAACTTTAATCCTTACGCCGTGAGGTAGTCCAAAAAAGGCACTCTTTTATTTAACTTACTGCAGACGTACAACCTCGTGGCTCGTCTCTTAATTGCTTGCTGAGTGCGCCAAGAAAAATGCCCCCTTAGCAACAACGGATGGAACTATAGAAAAGGTTCCCATCTAATTGCACAGTTAACACAAATACACATTTAAACATAAATCTAATGAACAGAATATGAATTACTATTGAAATATTATTTCTCAATCTTTGAACTACTAATTGTTTCAACATTAAATCCAATAAAATGAACTTAAATGCGAGAGTTGCCTTTGACGGCAGCTACATCTGATCTGCTTGCAACAGAAATACCTTCCTTAATTCTGAAAGTAGAATTATCTAAATATTCCTGTGTGGATTCTGCCATTTTAAATCTTCTTGTGGGAGCCCAAAAACAAGTGTTTCTCTTCTAGACAATGTGCATATGAATGATGTGTTCCTAGGTCTTAGGTCTATAGGGATTCTGCGCTTTGTGACGTCAGACGTAATATGTAAATGAGCTCACTTGGTAGTCACGTTGTACGTGAAGCTGCGTCGTTCCGTTATCCGCCGTGGCGGCAGCTACACGCAAAGGAAAATTGCTAAAGCTAGCGAAAATGGAGCAAGCAGCTACAGCAGCTTCACGCCCATCAGCAGCGTTTTTTCACAAACGTTTTCAGGTAAAGTAATTTTGTTTAGTCTAGAAGCTTGCAGGACTTACATGTTAACTTTAGATGGTTTAATGTATGTTTTAAGCTACATAATGAACTTGTTAAACATACACAACACATTTCTACAGAGTATTGTAGTACATGTAGGTAATTAATATAACCCAAATGCATTATAAATGTTAAATGCAGTAGGATGTTTTCTAATGTAAATTGGATCTTAGAACTTATTTTGCATCAAATGGGGGTATAATGCTTTAAAAACAGGCTTTTTAATAAAATAGCATTGAAGTGTTTTCAATGTGCATTTGTTTATTCAACTTAAGCCTAATAATGATTAGATGCGTCTTAAAAATGTAAATTCTCTGTAGTTTTTATTTAACTATTCCCTGCTGCTTTTCTTTAAACTGAACAGGATCAGTGTACTGCAGGTTATGTTTTGTTTTACATTTTTCTATAAATAAACAAGCAAACTTATTTAATCTATTACAGGTCAGCATGCACTGTGCTGCATATCTGCATCGGTGCTGGTGAAGTTGTGGGTCTGCTGGATGAGCGTGAGGAAGATGTGTGTGGAGGAGGTCAGTGGTGCTCTGTCCTGAAGGAGGTACCAGCAGACCACCACTATTGTTAACAGGCAAGTCATTCACAGAGAGAGCCGTCGTCTGAGACAGCCCAGCAGTCCCTGTAGATGGACGATGGAGTGGACAGTGAGAGGAAGCGTCCCAAAGCTCTCTGCAGACCATCTTGTATGATGTTCCTCTGGCCAGAAACGTCCAGCCACAGGTCTGCTCCAGCCCTCCATCCACGTCTGGATCCTCCTGCAGCAGGTCCAGACTTCTTGTTAACTCTTCACACATACCAGAAACATTACAGCTCAAACCCAGCTGCTTTAAAAACCCTCCAAAGATGACATTTAAGAAATTAGAAGTTATATAATTGTCAGAATGAGCTGAGGTTTCTGGCCACAGTGACTGTGCCTTCCTGCTGTGGTTTAGCAGAACCAAACAACTGCGTGGTGTCATCTTTTCGTTTTTTAAATTATTTGCTTACGTGACAATGTGTCTGTAAAAATCTGTAAAAGACTGTATGAATAAATGCTGATCTGCTTTTGATCACCCTGGAATCCTTTACCATTTACAGGCCTCACCACCCTCCTTCTATACCAGCTTTAAGGGAATGTTATGTTGGAGGCATGTAACCTTTGTTAGTTGGGTTGATTCTAAACCTTAATCAATCACAGAAGTTCATCCAGTGGTTATTTTCTGAAAGTTTCTTTAAAATCCCCCCAACGTTGACTCCAAAAGACAAGATCTTGAAGAAAAACCAGCTAATGCTTAGGTTATACTGACAAATAATCTAAATTGTTTTCCAGTCAAAGGAAATATCACACCTTGCTGTGCACAGCTCGTGCTTATCAGTTTCTGCATGCAAAGTTGTGCAGGTGTCTTTCGGTTTTTAACATACCCCTCTCCATCAAATGTCACCCCTTTTCTGTTTATGACACCTGACACAAAGGGATAACTGAGGTATACAAAATGTTGTCGTGCTCTCCAGATCAGGAAAGCTGCAAAGGCATCAAACAGAAATGAAATCCTTTCAAAGGCAGCTGTATGTCAATCGGGCATGCTCAGACTCCTAAATGCCGCAGCAGCAAAGCCAAACACAGGTGTATGTGAATATGTATGAGAGACGATCTATTTTTGGTTGGATTTTTGAAGAATTTGTGTTTTTTTTTTTTTTTTTGCTCATCATATCATCATCAAACGATATAAATCCGTGACACAGGCTGCGTCGTGCTGCAGCGAGTTTGAGGTTTTAGGGAATGCTGCAGCATACGCAGATCAGCTGATTCAGGAAGAGCAGGTTTCTGGCCAACATCCTTCCTAATCACAAACATCCTTCACCAACAAGGAGCTTATTCGTCCCAGTAAGACATCCTGGATGAAAGGCACAACCCAAAATATACCAAAAGTCTGTCATTCAAGCAGAATCCCAAAGCAACGAGCAGTGTTTGCAGCTGAAGATTATCTATTAATCATAGACTGACAAAATTACAAGTTGCCAAAAATGCCATGAGGTGGGTTTAAAGTCACAAGACATTTTCCTTTGGCTACATAATGGATACGTAGGAAGTAACATCTGACCAAATTGGAAGGATTTTCAGCCACAATATGGATTATGCTGGAGCTTTTCCATCCGTCCACAGTAGGGATCAGGATTAACAGGCGTAATTCACCATCCTCATAGAGTATGGCCAGAATTTAAACGGCTGTAACTCTGGTTGATCAAAATGTGGGGCAGCTTACACGCTCTTGTCCAACGCCACCAGACCGGTTGTAGGAACTTTTTCTTACAAAGGACCCTCCGATGATGCCGTCATGTGTATCTTGGTTGTCTTTTCCGATTAAATTCACGATAGCTGAATTCCAGCAGCTTAAGGTTGTTACATCTTAATTTGGAAATACACCGAATGTCCCACGAGACAGAGGGAGCTCCAGATCCTTTGAAAGTCCTGACTTACTGTCAGGTCCTATATCATCTTGAAGTACAGATACCTTGGTCTGTCTAGTTCACCCTCCCATGGCCCTCTCATTCTCACTGCAGGGGGACATTCCTCAATCCTCAGCCTTTGGCTTGCAGTAAATCTGCCTGGAAGAGACCCAGAACCCTCCGCCAGGCGCTACATGATGCTACCTCATTTCTTTTTTTACTGTCCTGTGTCCTAAAGTTGCCTGAGTGTGATTTCAAGTCTGCAAGAGATAAACGTGCCTCGAGGTCAAGATGAGGTGAAGGTACAACTGTAAAAAGGTGTTAATGGGACAAGAGAAGAATCACTCCCTACCGGTGTCCTCATATCCCCTTCTAACTGAATGACTTATGACCTTTTCCATCACAGTAAATTAAAAAAAGATGTTCCTGGCAGCTTTCACGCTTTTTGTTCCTGCACACCTGTAGCTTACAACCGCTTTCAGAGCCAGTAATCCTTAGATGAACTTGTGCAGCAGAGCGGAACGTCAGCCACCACCTGCATGGACCTGCATTGGATTGTACCGTTTTTATTTCCTGGATGGAATCCATACCAGGAATTACATTTGAGAAAAGTCCAAAAGACTTGCAGAAAGAAGCCAAATGAAAAGTGTCTACTTCAAAAAAGAAAAGCAGCTTGATTCATTGTACTAATTAGAAAAATTACAGTGAATCTTTCATTTGAAAAGTTTCCGGATTATACGTATATTGTTGCAGACTCATAGCTGTGTGATGTTTTACACTGTTTATTTCCAGTGTACGATTGTGTTCTGCGCCCCCTCCTCTTATAAATAATTGCGCTGCAAGATAATTCCTAGCTTGAAACCCTGCACACACTAATATTCAATGGGAGCGCTATAAATGTCTGCATGCCCACGTTAAAATAATTGGAATGGTTGTACTGAAACTACGTTTTGTTGTACTGGGACGCTGGTTCAACAAGTAAAACTATCCTATTCTGCCTGCTTAACTTTTCCTTTCCTTTCCTTTCCTTTCCTTTCCTTTCCTTTCCTATCCTATCCTATCCTATCCTGCCCTGCCCTACCCTACCCTACCCTACCCTGCCCTGCCCTACCCCACCCCACCCCACCCCACCCCACCCTACCCTACCCTACACTATCCTATTCTGTAAACATTGTGCTGCTTGCAGATGACTATGCGTTTGTTGGTTTGATCTTCAGCAACAACGAATCTATGTCAGAAAGAGTTAGAAGGGGCAAATACTAAACAGAGGGTAGAAACAATGCTTACACCCTTTTTCAGCTAATTGTTTGGGTCTGCAAATGTCCACTGATGCACAAACACAGCCAGTGTCTTTCAAATGCCCGTTTCAGTGCTGAAATGTGGTGAAGAGTGAACTGGTGTATTTCGGAACTGTCTGGAATGAAAACTGCTCTGAGGCTGACAAGACGTACTACAAGGAGTGGTTGGATCTACCCTTGTCAAAAAAGCCACTAGCAGTTGCAAATCCAATGCAATGAAAATGGTAACCCATCCCAGCCAACTCATTAGATATTCACCCAACTTTCTTCAGGCAGAAGCCTCAAAGCACAGACAACAAGACTTATGGAATAACTTTTTTCTTGAGCATGTGAGGCTCATAAACTTTGTCCTTCAAGTAGTCCTCTGCAACATTTTATTACAGTTTAATTTTAGATAATTATTAATGACTTTAGGTTATTTATTTTGTGCTGGCTCTTTTTAGATTGTATCTCAGGTAACAGACTCCGGAAGCAAGCTCAAAACCAAAAAAAAATCTTTAGTTTCCTTACTAAACAATTCAAGTTGCTTTTAACCTATCTTACACATCTTTGGAGTGTAAAGCCGGGCGTACACTGTGCGTCTTTTTCACTTTTTTGAGCCGATTTTCCAGTCGTGCGACAATCCACGACATCGGGGCGAGTTTTGCGCCGAGCAGTCGTGTAGTGTACGGGGGTTACGAGAGGCGATTAACACCACGTGACCAGCTGCCGATCAGCATTCGTGAGGTTGCAGGGACTTTTGGTGTGTTTAATATTTTGCTCGTCCCTCGTGAGGGTATCGCACTGTTGAAGCAGCGCTGCGAGCAGCAACGATCCAAAAAGTATCAGAACCGCTCACGGCGCATGCACGCGCAATCCTGCATCAACACTTGTCGCTCGCTATTTCCCTAATAACACACGCTGTTCGTTTTTGTTTCTACACGTTTTTTACTCACAAAGATTGTCAAGAAAGCGTGTTTGTCGTGTTCATGTCAAATTAAACTGATCACAAAACACAGATTTACTCTTTCGTTTTCCTCATCCAACCCCCATAAATCCCTGTGTGTCCTCCTGCAGCACTCCCGAAGGACAACAGGCAAGACAAGACAAAAAAGTCTGACGTGTTGAGTAAAAACTGCTATTTTTAGCACATTTTTAGGGCCGACGTGTTGCTACCAGACGTACAGTGTGAGCAGTCAGGTCGCATGCGAGAACTGGGTCGTACAGTGTGAGCGCATGACTCGTGAGATCTGCTCTGCGAGGAAGTCGTACAGTTTGAGCTGAAGCTGAACGCTGCGAGTGAAAAAGTCGCACAGTGTACGCCCAGCTTAAGAGGAAACCAGAACACCAAGGACCCCCCCCACACGCACACACAGCAGTGACAACATGAAAACTCCACACAGGCTGATGTGTGCGGCATGTTCAAACTAAACCACATCTCACATCAGCTACTCTCCATTTTATGACCATGACAAATCTGCAACTTACTGAGGAATGTTTCGAATCCACACCCAAACCATGAGTTGCATGTGAAAAATAAAAGGTAAAAAAGAGAGATTTTACAGGGCAAGCTTGCACACCCAGTAATGGCACAGCATGTCTGGCAGTTATGCAGGGCACACAACCACCAAAAAAAGCTCTGCTGTCATGTTCCACTGCCAAGCCATAATAACAGCAATAAGGTTGGGAGGCTCGTTAACCTTAATCCAGGAATTATACTGTGGCACCAGGGAGTGGAGGATGTGCTGTGTTGTGAACTTGTACATAGAAGCTGGAATTAAGCATTCACAACAGAAAGGGGGTGGGGGGGTGGGGGGTGTGTGCAGCTTTAGGCAGTGAAAGTGGTGGTTCATGCAGTTCAAGAAGACAGAATTTATCTAAAGTCTGGATCAAATCAATCCCATGTAGAGAACACTGCTGAAAAATGAGCCTCTGCCTCCATCGTGTGGTCATGATGCATTACTTCTGCAGCAGAAGTCATTTCCTGAAAGTGTTGCAATCACCAAAGCACAAAAACAACTTTAATAGTTGCAAGACAAATAAAATGGGGCTTTCCGAGTTTTTTTTTGTCATGACACCAAATCCCTCGCAGCATATGGCGTTAGTGACATGACACTTCAATCAAATCATAGAAACTATTCAGCTGCAGCACTGCTTAGTGACGAATGTAAACACAGCCGGATGAAAACACATTTTATTCTTTAGATTCCAGCACATCCTTTATTCTGCTCCTTTCTGCCCGAATACAGGCAACACGAAAAATAATCTAATCCATCAAGTGATAATGAATTGTATTATTCTTCAGACACACATCTTATAACTGAGTTGACCATAGTTATTTTTGAGATCTATAAGTTCTGTGTCTTGTTTTTTCTAATTTAGCTGTAGTAACTATTTTGGTCAGTCTCATCCATAGACATGAATACGTTGATGCCCCATTGGGTGCTGGAGAGCGTAACAGTGTCGTTGCCATATACGACGAATGAATGAATTAATGAATGAATAACTTTTGTTTGATGTAGAGGAACAGTGTGCATTAATAAACATTTTACAATGTAAATGTACCCAATAATAGCCAAAAGCCTCAATTCCATTGGTAGTCCCCCTGCCTAAAGGCACATAACATGTAAAAAGTAACATTCAGATTTATAAGCATTTTAGAAGAAATATAAGTCAATGTTACACAGAGTAACAGTGCTCCCTGTCTCAATTCTGCAATTCTTGCACACGTGTGTACTACGCACTTGAACCCTATTGTGCACTTTCTCCAAGTGCACTTTGCTGAAGACTGCAGGGCGCAGTGTGAGTATTGGGGATTGGGCTGATATCTGTGGTCTCATCAGCCAAAAAAACAGAACTGTCCTCCAACAGGTTCCTGTTTCTGCTGCTGCTGTGCATCCTTCCAGTCTTGTGACAGATCACGGCTCACTGATGTGATTGTATCTTCTCCAACTTGATCTCCAAAACCAGTTAATCCATTAACTATAGAATACAAAACGAGTAAAAAGGCAGTGATTTGGCATGGATATTTATCCAAAAACACGCACGTACATTTGTCCCTAAAATTAACAAAATATTAATTTAATAAACGAATGATGCCTCCATTCTTTACCTGCCTTTGAAGATAAAAAAAAAATTCCCTCATAGATCATCAGTGTCCTTAAATCGGTCCAATCTCAGAAACTTAACGTACTTTAAAACTGCTAAAATGAACATCAATAATTAGGTGGTGTCATTTCAAATAGTGTTTGACATCTTTTATGCTTTATTGTTAAGGTGTGTGTTTTTCTGTGCTCCTTTTTCTCCTATTTAGTTTTCAATAGACAAAACAGTCTGGATAATCAGGAACAGGAAAATAAAAGCCATCTGCAAAATTCCCAAATTACACCAAAGTGGGTGTGTAGTTAGGATTTGGAAGACACAAGTTTGTCACGTGAGAAAATGGGGAGGTGAATCTGTTTCTTGCGCCATGCAGGGGTTTCCTTCCTGACACCTCCTTAATTTCCTCCTTTGACAGTGCACACACTCTCTCACTCACACACTCATGCCCGGACTTGATGAGACGTAACTACAGTTAGAAACCTGTGAAGAACATTTTCTTGTAAAGACACAGAAAATAGACAGCAGAGGTCTATGGTAAGTTCACAGCTACATTACCTCTTATCATTTGTATCATTGATATGTTTTTACCAACATGTGATAAAACATATTTTAAACAAAATTAACTTAACCCTCCCACTGTCCTAATGGATGTGACCCCGCAAGGAAAGTTGATGTCAATGATCAACTTTCCTCGCAGGGTCACCTATAAAGACAGTGGGAGGGTTAAAGGGGGAAAAATGTATTGTTTGCCTTTGCTTCATGTATTGAATTATATTAAAACATCTTATTGTGGAATTTATTCGTAGCAGACAAACAACAAAAGCAAAGTAGGTGAAGTTGACTTGTCATCCACTATTTGCCCTTTAATAGTACTTAAATATAGTCAAACAGTTAACCAGTTAACAAGATAACAACTATGGTAACTAAACATTAAAGCTTATTATTGGTAAAAAAAAAAAAAGAAGAAAAAAAAAAGAAAAAGAAGAACTGGGACAATATAGTGCTTCTAAAAATATTTGACTTGCCATAATCAACTTCTACCCAAAACTGTACTAAATGTATAGAAAACATAAATTAACCAGAGTTATTCAAAAATCAAAAGTAATTTAAAAAATAATCAAACCAAAGTAATAAATCTACTTATCAACAAACCTTTAAAATGGCAACACAATTATAGGGTATGTAGCATGATAGGGCTGCTCCAAAAGTGTTTTGCTATGAAAATGAAATTTAAGGTACAAAAGAATAAAGTATGAATGACATCCTGTGGTCAAATTTAGGTACTGCAGTCCATTTTTATAAACAAAAAGTAAGTTTCTCACTACCGTACCGTGGTTTTCATGGCTATCACTGGTTACGATCAGCACTTGAAGATTCTTTTTGCCTTTTTTTGCCTTCTGTTGTCGAATTGCAAATGCCGGCGTGCCAGTGTTAGCTTGGCGCAAACTTGCTAACCCAAGGGACTCACAGATTGTAAACAAAGACCACGTGCCTCTTGAATTTTTTTTGAAAGAAGAAAAATTGACAAACCCCCAAATGGCTGAGAATGAAATCTGTTTCAACATGACTGAGACATTAGACTGTTTGTGGCAATTTTACTGTATAATTCTTATATATTGTTCCTTTAATCCTAATAAAACCAGGTCCAAAGCATTTCATCGCTGCTAAAGAGCACAAAGCTGGAGATCTCTGTGTCATGCTGAATGAGTTAGAATAGCAGAGGGGATGTGTTAAAGGCAGAGTAATGCTTGAAATCATTGTTCTTCCTGTTAACCATAAACAATTGCAAGGAAACACATGCAGCTATCACTGCGTTGCAAAAAAGAAAGAAAAAAAAGGGGGCTTCACAGGCAAGGATATTGCTGCAACTAAGATTGTTACCAAAACATCCTCAGACAGAAACTTCCAACCATCTACAAGTTTGTGAAGGACAGCCTTTTGCACCAAGATGAAGCACAGTGCAATACGGTTTAGTGCTCTTAAGTGGCTTGGGGGGGGGGGGGGGGGGGGGGGGGGGGGAACAGGAAATGGCCTTGAAACTCCTCAGACATGATCACAACTTAGAACTTTTGGCTAATCTTCAAGGTGGACAAACTCCAAGCTTGATTATTAAAGAGTGGGTTACCATCAGTCAGGATTTCATACAGAAGATGATTGACAGCATCTCAGGGCAAATTGCGGAGGTCTTGACAAAAAAAGGTCAACTCTACAAATATTGACTTTTTGCATAAGCCTGATGTAATTGTTAGGGACGCACCGATACCGATTTTTCCAAACTGTTATGATACCGATACTTAGTTCTGAGTACTCACAGATGCCAATACTTCTGCCACAAAAAAATGCAATGAATTGAAATAAAGGTTTTATTTTCTTCTCTGCTTTCAACAGGAAAAGACTGACATAGATAAAAAATAAAATATATTAATAAAAAATTAAGTGAACAGAAATGACAAGTTACAGTGAAGCCATGTTTAGTCAAATGCACTGGTATCGGACCAGTACCAATACCAGTATCAGTATTGGTGCATCCCTAGTAATTGGCAGCAACTTTATGAAGTGCTTGTAATTTTACTTCAATGCAGAAACAGCTGAGAAAAATATCTAAAAACGCCAACGCAGAAAACTTTGCTGAAACAATTATTTGTCATTCTCAAAACCTTTGCACACAACTGTAGGGTTGGTGCTTATCCTTGTTTATGTTCCTAAAAACCAGAACCAAGAGCCCTAAATGAACTATGTGAATTACAGGAACCCAGTGAAGCAGGGAGATTGTGAAGGGAGTATCATTTAATTCTGAGCAACCTTTTTGGAAAATTTTAAACATCCTTTGACACTTTAGTGAATTATTCTTAGAATTCTTTATATTGGCTGTAATCCACATGGAAAGGGATGTAACTCAGCTCTTCTATCAATGTGTTGAGACTTAATGCAAACCAGCATTAATAAGAGCAGAAATCATGACAAATACTAAAAGAAGCAGAATTTTTGACAAAATAATTTTGCTTGACATATGAAGGAGAAATAGTTTTCATAGTTGAAGCACAAAATCAACTAGAAGAAATAAAATCCCATTTTCAGGATGTCTGAAATAAAATGACTCATTACTTCATAAAAAGTGTAACTTTGGTTATAACATGTTTTACAAAACCTTCATTGCATTTGTTAATCCAACATTTCATAATTAAAAAAATGATACAAAATACAAAAACGTTTTACAATTTTTGCTTGAACTGATTCATAAAAACACATATCGTGTTATTGGTTGACAGCAGCCAGTACCTTTGTGCCTTCTATGCTTTTTTTCTTCCTTTTCTGAGTTTTGTACTCTGCGACCTCACAGATACAGAAGATAACTCATCAGACCACTCACATACAGGAATCGAGACCTATTTTTGTGGTGCATCAAGTGAGGAGGAGGTAAGAACAAAACTAGCAATTCTAATTATAGGGGCTTTTGCCAACGTGCATCACAAACAAATGCTTCAGACAATAAATAAGAAGTGAGAAGTTGTTTTTACAAGCTGATTTCTGCTGTTTGGATAAAAAAGAGAATAGAAAGTAAAAAAAAGAAGAAGAAAGAAAACAAATAATAAAGAAAGATGAAGCTAAAGTCATCTATGTATCAGAATCTATAAATACGATTTCTTGAAATGTTCTTTCTGTGTTTCTTTTCAATATCCATTGTTTTTTTTCTTGCTTAAAGCAGCTTTCTGGAGTTTTCTCCTTTCAGAAATGATGTATGATTTGTCAGAAATCCATAAAAGTGATTATCTTATCATTTACTGTGATATAATGTAAGCAACACATCTTTTTTTATTTGCTAAGTGCGCCCCCTGCCCTGCAGAGCTCCGTGCAATGGGAAACTGAACGCCGACCAGAACTAACCAATTGCGTTAGACTACTGCTTACTTGCTTCAAATTTAAGGAATACCTCGGCTGTTGCAGAGTTGATGAACTTTTTACGGACAAGTAAGTCTCTAAAATATAAATAAATGAGAACACAACACGACATGAGAATGCTACTCGTAAAACAACGTGTTTAGCTCTGTTTGTTGGCTATAGAAGCACATTTACAAACAGAAACGTGAAATCGCCATCTTAAAAAAACTGAAGGAGTGTGATATGCTTGTCAGCGACTAGATGGTGCCATCAGATAAGAGAAATACTCCGGAAAGAAGCTTTAATATACAGCGTAGCAAAGTCTTTTCCTTAATCTGCTGACAGTTTCCACGTCACACAGTTGCCATCTTCAGAGCAACTGTGTGGCGTGGCAACTGTCAGCAGATTAAGGCAAAAAACTTTGCTACACTGTGTATTAAACAAGAAAAAACTATGGAAATCTAGAAATAAATTTCTGAAAGGTAAGAAGACACTGAAATGTTTCCTTGCTGCATTTCTTATTAACCTGCTGCACCACAGTTGTTTTCCTTTTTTAAAGCAACATGACTCCAGTAACCCTTTAAAGGACACTCACACATGGATGTAATTTTGGGGGCGGGGACTGGGGGGACATGTCCTCCTTCACTTTTTCCAAAGTCAACTTTTGTCCCTGCATGTTTTACCGTTCAAAAACACTATTACGCCATATTAAATAGATACTCGTTGAGCACTAGGACCAAGTAGAAAACAACTGCTTGTGTTGAAGCCTGTTTCCAATTAGAACCGTTCATAAGCTCATCTATTGGCTCTGCTGATACTTGCTAATGTGTGATTGGCCGTTCCTGCCACCTGTGTACTTGACAGTTCTGCATTCCTGACATTGCATAAAAGAGCCTCTGGGCTGTAGTTTTAGACATATTTTTTGTATGATTCCTGTAAAGACTCCCTCCCGGTCCTCATGCCGGTTGTGTCCCCCCACTTCTAAAGTCAAAACTATGTCCATGCTCACACAATACTTGAAAATCTAATGATTCAATTCTTTACTGTCACAGTTTTAAACTTTCTTGCCTTTTATGTTTTTTTTGTACTTGTTGGCCTTTGTTCTGTTTATTTGGTGCACGTCTCTGGCTCAAGACCCAGTGTGCAAGTTATGATCAAATGTTAGCATAGTATCTAGACCATCATCTGCCAAATCAAAAATGACATTGTAAATCCACATGTATAGGATGGCTTTCCAGGCTAGGTCAAATGTAGCTTCAGACATCCAGATAGATGCTTTGTATACTGATTGAACCCTAAATGACTGGTGAGTTGTGAAGTAGAGTAAAAACCAGAAAACAATCTTTTTTAAAAGTTTCATGAAGACGTCATCCTTTCTTTTTGCCAACTCACCAAACTTTCACATCAGGGTTTAAACCTTAAAATAAACCTTTTAGTTTCTCGCTTCTTTAGATCTAAATTTGTTATTTTACGGCTGGAAGACTGATGAACTTTTATCTCTCCTGCAGATAACAATGGGACTTTCTGAGGAAGTAGTTGTGACAGGAACCCCGGTCCAGAATTCTACAACCTTTCTGGATTCGGAATTTCGCTACTTGCTATTCCCTGTGATCTACAGCATCTTCTTCATCTTCGGCTTCATCGCCAACTTCTACGTGCTTTTTGTCCTGTGGTCCCTCCGGGAAGCAAAGGCTATGGGAGAAATTCGGATCTACATGACCAACCTGACTATTGCCGATCTACTTTTCGTGTGTGTGCTTCCCTTTTGGATTAGTTACTACCGCCGTCGGGGTGACTGGATCTTTGAGGACTTCATGTGTCGGCTGACAGGCTCGTTTTTTTTCATCAACGCCTACGGTAGCATTCTCTTCCTTGGAGCCATCAGTCTTAACCGGTACTGGGCGGTCACTCGGCCTCTGGATGCAGCCTCCTTGGACCACAGGCGTCGGGGGATCATTGTGTGCGCTTTAATTTGGGTTTTCACCATTTCGATATCCGTTCCTTACCTGTTATCACCAGCGACCAAGCAGGACTTGGACAAAATCCGATGCTTTGAGGGATACCAGAATGAAACCAATTCATACAAGAAGAAAGTAGCCAGCATTCATTTCTCAATAATTGGAATGTTTTTTGTTGTCTTCTTTCTGGTCGTGTTGTGTAACTCTCTGATCGCTCAAGCTTTACTTTCCCAGCAATTTCCACAGTCAAAGTTTCATTCTGACACATTCATTTCCAAAAAGTCCAACAGTTCCACAATGTCTTCATCTAAAAAGCCTAGAGGGGTGAAACGTAGGGCTCTGCAGATGCTCTTGGCAGTAGTGGGAGTGTTTGCTTTGTGTTTCCTACCCCACCACATAGTCCAAGGCCCCTGGGTGCTGGCAGTGCTGCAGATCACAGAGGGCTGGGGCCATGTGGCCTATGACCAGGACACTCGTCAGATGCTAAACGACGCTCATCAAATAACTTTGGCTCTTATGGGCCTCAACTGCATCTTGGACCCGGTGGTTTATTTCTTTGCCACGAGGAAGTTCAGGAGGTTTATAGTGAACCACATGAAGAAGATTGCAAGAGGAGAGGCCTGCTCTCACTCAGCTAACATACTGGACTCCGTGGACAGCAAACACCAGAGCCAGAGACTACATAGCATACACCAACCGTCCAACGATAAAGAACTAAATGAGGTGTAAATATGAACTGGAGGGTTCTGCTTGTGTTTGTGATAGTGTGAAAAAAACATGAACTGAAATTGGTTGTATATTAAAAGCAAGCAGGTGAAGACCAGCGTTCTGTATGCTCTCCCATGTTGTGTTATTATTATTATTATTAGAGAGCAAACTACTGCAATGTTTATGTTTTGTGTTTTTGTTACAAACATAATTTTAGTGTTATTTTGCATTTAATAATTTTATTTGTGTCTAACAGATTTAGGTCACTTTTAAGTTTTGTATCAGGTACAGCAGATTTCGTTTACTACCTTATTTTCGTTAGGCTTGTCCTTTATTTGAACCAGGAAGCTTTTATTTTGGTAACCACACTTTTGTTAGTGGCATGAGTCAAACATTCATGTGAAATATACAGTATACATTAACCACAATTTGAAAAGGATGCTTTATTAAATGAAGACAAATGATAAATACAAAAATAAATAAAAAGAACTTGATAATTTAATTTTTTGGACATTGTGATTTGATGGGTCTGATGCCACATAAACCCTTGAAATTAGCGCATTAGCATCAGCTAATAGCAGACTACAGTTTCCCTATGATTTGAAGTACTTTAAGCATTGTGTTCTGTTCAGTTTGAGAGTTTGTTGTCAAAAAGCTTCAGCAGGTTAGTATGTTTCTGTAGTTAGCTTGCTAACAGCAGATGGCTTTATCTTGTTCTTCTAAAGATAATTATTACAAATGTTACAAATCATCATGCTCTGGGCATAGGAACCTCCACTCAATGTCACAAAAACACTCAGAAAACTGATCTTATGTGTGCGGATGTATCTGATTACTGTACAGAGCTGAAACCTGACTGTGAACGAATATTTCACACCCGGATAATCATTATTTATTGCCGTCTGGCTCATGGCTGTGCCATATCAGCAAGATCCTGCAAAGACATGAGGTGCTGCTGAAAAAAAAGCAAATCAGGAATTTTTAATTGGATTTGCAGATCATGTGGTTAAAGTACTATAATAAAGTTATAAAGTTGTTTTTGAGAGCCATGCCTGTTTGAATGTGCACACATCACACACGTGACAGTTCCTCCGATGCAGTGATGCACAGTGTTGTGCCCGAATGCGTTCATTGAACGATCGTTCGTGAATTTGTTCGTTTTTTTTTTTCGCGAACGTGAACTGAACTCGTTTGTATTTTGCCTGACGAACGTAAAAACGAGTGCGTTCATCCTGGCATGCTCAAACGTGTTTATGAACGCATTCATTTGCCGTTCTAGCTCCAGATCTCCTCAGAGCTTTTCCAAGCGCTAAAGCTTAGCTAAAATATCCTGTTAACTGTAGGGTTTATAAAAAGTAGAACCTGCAAATGTGGCCAAACATAAGCAGTAGCAGTTGGTGCGGCGTCTACTCTTTTATGTCTATGCTCTGTGGAGGACGTCAGTTATGGAGTCACACCACTCGAACGTGATGTCATCAAATCGCAAAGCATGGAGGAAAATTCCAACGGATGCAGCGGCAGTAGCAATACGTTTGCATCAATGGTTACTGCAGGAAAAGGGACTTAACTGAATGATTATATATTAACTGAAAGGTTATGCATATTTTAGTGTTTTGCACTTTTATTATTGCACTTTGCTACTTCAGCCTGCTTCCTAAGTTTGTTTAATAATTTCCCATTAAAACAACTGTTCAAAAAATGTTTTCCTCATGTTATTGAGAATATAGAGCTCCGGGAGTTGACGTCACTTCTCCCGGCATGCAACAGTTCAAATCGAAACGGCGCCATATTGGCATGCAGAAGCCGGCAGCTGGACTATTTGTTATTGTCAGAAAACTCAATCAAACGGGAAATATGGTAGATTCCTGTTGTGCCCCAGGATGCAGAACAGACGCGGACGACATAAGGAATGAGCCATCTACAGGATTCCCCAAGATCCGGAGCGCCGTAAACGTTGGATCATTGTAATAAAACGCACTAGAGACCGGGCGAAAATGAAGCTGTGGGATCCCGAGAGTAAAGGTTTTCACTTATGCAGCGACCACTTCATATCAGGTACTTAAACCAACGTTTCCTCAACTGTGTGTGGTATTTATTTTAAATGCTTTTATTATGATTCTTAGTGGGCTTCCTAAACTTATTTTGGCGTGGCTTTTTCTGTCTTATTACTCATAGCAGCAAGTAAACATCACGTAAAACGTTGCCTCGTGAGTTCTGCGTGCTACCGTTTACGTGTTTTATGATGACAGCAATTAACCGGCTAAGCTGTATTTAATTTTTAAGCAATGGTTGATCAATTGTCAGATCACACATAAAAAGCACTTTGGATTGCTATTATCTGTCTCACAGAGACTACTTACGTGTAAATCTGTTATTTGTCCGTCCATCCATCCATTTTCATCCGCGTATCCGGAGTCGGGTTGCGGGGGCAGTAGCGTGACTTCCCTCTCCCCAGCCGCCGGAGCCAGCTCCTCCGGGTAAATCCCAAGGGGTTCCCCGGTCAGGTCCGGTGTTGTGCCGGTAAGAAGTCCGCTCCGACGCCAGAAGCTGTCGGCAGTAGAGTCGAGAGTCCCAGACCTTCTCCCCAGCTCCTCCGGCCGGGGGAAACCCGAGGGGTTTCCCCGGCCAGGTCCGGTGTTGTGCCGGTAAGAAGTCCGCTCCGACAGCTTCTGGCGTTTTTAAAATGTATCCCAGGGGCACGGTAAGGGTCAGAGATGTTTAGTCTATTTAATTTCTGACTATATAAAACGATTTCTTCTGTTTTAAAGTGTGAAGTAAACTCCGACGAAGTAAAATACAAGCGGATCCCGTTCATGTTCATGGTTACATCCGTGTTTGTTTACCTTTTTTGCATGCCAAAATGGCGTCCACTAACAGAGTCACGTGGGATCCGGAGCTCTATACTGTAGGGTTAAAACTGCAGCTGGGTATGAGTGTGGACTGAATGGGTGCCAACTATTGGAAAATGATTTAGTTCATTTTAAAATGTATGAACTGACCTCTGAACCAGTTCGTTTTTAAACAAACTTTCCCAACACTGGTGATGCACACCCGAGTTAGTTGTCATCAATAAGGGCGTCAACCGAACTTAGCAAGAAAATGCTCCTGTTTCAGTTGAAAGATATGTGGGTGGAGTTTCACAACTCCACATCTGGGAAACATGGGGTTGTTTTCCATCTGAAGCAGCAGTTTTTTTTTACTTTGTGTGTGACTAATTGAATTCCCAGAGGAGTGTAACTTGTAATTTCTACTCCTGAAGGTTCTATGAGTGGAATTCCACTGAAATGATACAATTTCTAAACCTGTATAAGTCGTCACGAAAATATTTACCATCACTCCTCTTCCTCACGAATGGGATATTTTATTGTTTAACATAAGAATGAGTTCAGTGAGATCTGGTTTAAGACAGTTTGATTTGGCCTCGTGTTATCTTGATGATGCAGTTGTTCCAACTATGGTGTAAGTTGCGCCATCTCTTCCTGTTGAAACTTACAAGCAGAAATGTTTGTACAAAACAACGACAAGATCTGAAGTTTTGTGTTTTGTTGTCATTGATGAGGGTGATTTCTGAGATAAGCTTTAGGCTCTAAAACAAACAAAAATACTTGTTGTTTTTCGGTTGAGTTACACTGAAATATTTCAGACCAGCAACAACATGCTGCTTTCAAATGTTGAGCTCGTCAGTCAAAGAGAACCACGGTATTTAGACAGCTGGGTTCAGTTTGACAAGTCATTTGTCCTAGAAACCTATCCATCCATCCATCCATCCATTAAATCATCCGTCATGAATCCATCCATCCATCCATGGACGTAATTTTCACTTTAGAAGTGGGGCGGACACCGGGAGGGGGGGGGGGGGGGGGGGGTCTTTGCAGTATGCTCTAATGGGAAACGGGCTTCAACACAAACGGTTGTTTTCCCTCTTGGTCCTAGAGCTCAACCAGTGTCATTTTAATATAGCGTAATATTGTTTTTGGATGGTAAAAAGTGCAGGGGTCAAAACTTGACTTTGGAAAAAGAGGGGGGACATGTCTCCCCGCCCCCCCCAATTACGTCCATGCATCCATCCATTCAATCATCCATTAAAAATCCATTCATCTATCCATTCAATCATCCATCATATATCCATCCATCCATCCATCAATCAAAAAAGCAACCAACCATCCATCCAACCATCCATCCATCCATCCATCCATCCATCCATCCATCTGTAACGTGATGAAGGTTCTCTAATTTGTGGCAAAGGGCACATCTACCCAGCTGGGTCAAGCTGGGTCAAACAGTACTTTTAAATCCACAGATTAATCAAGGAGCCATGATGTCTGGAAGATCATATCCATATCTGCTGCTGTTCCATCCCAGGAGGAGGACACTTCAAGTTCAGGATGATAATAATTAGATAATAATAATTAATAAAACTCATTGATTTTATTACTGTTTAACATAATTGTCATAAATGATCACTTGGTTCAATATAAAGGTATTTTAATTACATGAAATGAATTATTATGCTTTGGGATAATAATGATTAATTATGATTATGGTTGATGACAGTAAAAGATGTGTTCAGCAAAGAAGGTCAGTTTCACCTTATCCATCTAACACAGAGTCCAGATAAACGATATCTGCATAACATGTTTTGACACATGATCAAAGCTTTCTTGCTGAGAGAGTGGGAGTGTCCTGAGAGCTTTGTAAACTGTAACCATCACCAGCTTCAGTCAGTTCTTGAACCAACATCACGGAGGAAGGGAACGACCGTCCCTAAACCTCCAACTGCTGTTCCAGTCACGTCGACAAGAATAGCTAAGAATAAATGAAACTGTAACCAGCTAACGAAGACTCTACCCAGAGTTGTTGATTTCTGAGTTAAGACGAGAACGTCCATCCGCAAACGCTCGACAACTGTGTACCCGGCGACATCTCTGGACCAGATGATCGGACACTCGCGTCTTTCCTGCCGGACCGAGTGTCATCTTGGATGAACACATCCTCCTGATCTCCGGATCCACAAGAGGGTCTCCTGTTTGGGTGAGGTAGAACACAGGAATGCGTTTGATGCTGTTTTCTCTAAGTGAAAGACTCAGTTAGCCACAAAACATCATTTTCATCCAGAACGCTTATGCTCTCTCTCAAAGAAATCCATTCACGCATCCAAACTTGTATTTGCAATTTAGCTTCCATCCAGCCACAGGTTTGTTTTTAAACAAGTTTAATATCAAAGCTGTTAAAAATTGTCATTAAATTGTCATCCATGAATTGTCGTTTATAATTGTCATTTCAAATCTTTAAGTTTAAAATTGTTAGTAATAAAATTTCTTCATTTTTAAACTTGCCTCATTATTGAAACGAAACACAGAAAAGGTACAATATTTCTGGTTATTTGAAAGCAAAGATTCCTAGCTTCTGATTCAAAATAACTTTTGCTATTAAATTTAACTATTTAAATTAAACGTTAATCTTTGGATTAAAATTAGACCAAACAGGTTGGTGTATGAACTTAGATCGATATATAAGTATCCGGGATATTTATACATGATCTAGGCCAGGGGTGTCAAAGATGCGGCCCGCAAGCGGGTTAAATCCGGCCCGCGAGACGATTGTGTGAACTTTATTTTCATACTTTACAATGTAGAGTGAAAACAAACGTATCTTTGTGAGCAAGTTTTCTCTGTAATGAGTATAAATAAAACAAAGCTGCGCTCAAGGCTCACACGCAAGAACTTGAATCACATCCTGAAGTTGGCTGCCACTCAGGATGTGACTTCTGATATTGATGTGCTGGTGAAAGCTAAAAGATGTAAAGTAAAATGAGTAAAATATACTTTAAGTGCTGCATGAAACTGATCTTGCCATGTTATCTGTAAGCTCTGAATCACTAAGGAATGTTTTTTTTATTGATTGATTTTTTTTTTTTTTTTCAAATTTTCAAGTACACTTCAGGTGTTGTACTTGTACTACACTGTCCTCAGGCTCCAGCCTTGTTTTATATTGATTGAATTAAAACAAAGAAAACTATCTGAAGTTTTTTTTTATTTACCGGTCCGGCCCACCTGCGACTAGATTTCCCTCAATGTGGCCCCTGAGCTAAAATGAGTTTGACACCCCTGCTCTAACCCCGGCTTTCCACGGGAGCCGTCAGCAGCACGTTACTGCAGCAGCACGTCATAGCTGCTGATAGGAACCGCTGTGGTCAACAGAACCTTTTCCACTGGAGCCGTCAGCAGCCGTCAGCAGCGCGAGTCGGCCGCGTCTCAGAAGCAGCATGTCGCGGCCTTTACGCGCCGGTTCTATTTTCTACGCGCGACGCCTCTGAAACGGGTCACCCCGGCTTTCCACGGGAGCCGTCAGCAGCACGTTACTGCAGCAGCACGTCATAGCTGCTGATAGGAACCGCTGTGGTCAACAGAACCTTTTCCACTGGAGCCGTCGGCAGCCGGCAGCAGCGCGAGTCGGCCGCGTCTCAGGAGCAGCATGTCGCGGCCTTTACGCGCCGGTTCTATTTCCTACGCGCGACGCCTCTGAAACGGGTCAAGTTCGACATTTTTGGGGAAGGAAAGACAGGAAATCGGACGCGGAAATGGAGAGAAGCTCCCGAGATTTTCAGAATAAAGAACGTACTGCCTTCCGGTCGCTTTACTTTAAAAAAGGTTACTAACTGTGCGGCCCCGTGAGAAGTTATCACCTAGCTAGCGGTCTCCTTTGTTTTTCAGGTCCGTATTGGCGATTATAAAACAGACAGAACATAAAAACACAAATATTTTGGAGCCATGTTGTAGTTTTCTCCTGCTTGTTGTTGTGTTTACTGACGAAGTCACTCGTGTGACTTCGTGCTCTGTCGGTGACAGTTGCTCCCCTGCTGATTCGCGTCTCGTGGGAAGGGCCAAGCAGCAGCTTACGCGAGCAAGACGTGCTGCTGCAGTAACGTGCTGCTGACGGCTCCCGTGGAAACCCGGGGTCAAGTTCGACTTTTTTGGGGAAGGAAAGACAGGAAATCGGATGCGGAAAAGGAGAGAAGCTACCGAGATTTTCAGAATAAAGAACGTACTGCTTTCCGGTTGCTTTACTTTTAAAAAAGGTTACTAACTGCTCGTCCCCGTGAGAAGTTATCACCTAGCTAGCGGTCTCCGTTGTTTTTCAGGTCCGTATTGGCGATTATAAAACGGACAGAACATAAAACACAAACCATGTTGTAATTTTCTCCTGCTTGTTGTTGTGTTTACTGACGAAGTCACTCGTGTGACTTCGTGCTCGGTCGGTGACAGCTGCTCTCCTGCTGCTTCGCGTCTCGTGGGAAGGGCCAAGCAGCAGTTTACGCGAGCAAGACGTGCTGCTGCAGTAACGTGCTGCTGACGGCTCCCGTGGAAACCCGGGGTAAGCCTCATAGGTTAATCTGATTGGTCATTTTTCGGAATCTCCAACTGAATAGCAACAGAGTTGATTCCAGTGTGTTGTTTAATCTCTACACATCCATCCATCCATCCAACCATCCATCACAAAACCAACCAAACAACCATCCATCCATCCATCCATTGCTTTCATCCATCCATTCATCACAAAACCAACCAACAAAACATCCATCCATCCATCCATCTATCAAAAAACCAACCATCCATCCAACCACTGATCCATCGATCGATCGATCCATCGATCCATCCACCGATCCATCCATCCATCCATCCATCCATCAATCCATCCATCCATCAAAGATCCAAGCATCCATCCATCCATCAAAAAATCCAACTATCCAACCATCCATCCATCCATCAAAAATCCATCCATCCATCCATCCATCCGTCCATCCATTCATCCATTTATTCATCCATGCATCAGGGAGTTGGTGCCTATCTCTGACGGTCAACGAGCATGTGTCAGCAGACACTGTGGACAGGCTTCCATTCCATCACAGGGACACAAAGAGACAAACATCCAGCCATACACTCACACCTTTAGAGTCTCCGATCAACCTCAGATAGTTTAGTTTATTTCAAACAAAGAAAACATACATAATTTTTTAAATGTACCACAAACAGAATAAATACATATCATCATCCCTTTTTTTCTTCTTCTCTGTCTGAAAAGGAGTAGGCTGAAGTTGAAACTTATATGTCCCTACCCCTTTATACAAGTAATTTTTACTTGTTTACTAAATGTAACACAAAACCTACATTAAAACAAACAAAATGGTACAAGTCACCAAAAACCACCAAACCATATGAAAAAAAACAAAAAAAGAAAAAGAAACACATCTTTTTACAAATGATGCTCATATTTACTTTACCTTAGAATAAAGGACAACCACATAAATCATCTATTTTCCAAACAATGTTTCCTGACACACATGTTTGACGTCAGTGGTAGGAGGCCGGAGCACACAGAGAGAACTCCTTAATGCGAGGAGAGAACAAGCTAGTTCTTGCAAAAAAGCTGCAGCCAGGATTCATACTTGTGTGATTTTTGCTGTAAGGCAACAGTGACATTAATTGCATCACTATGCTGCTCAAAACCCCCAATGTGAAGAATAGTGGGACAAATTTTATAATACTTTATATGTCACCTAATGGCATCTTGCAATCTGTATACAGTCTGCTTTTAGATACTATGCTGCATACAGATGGAATCAGCTTCCTCATCACCCCAAGTGTTCCTCAACTCTTGTAATTTTTAAATGAAAATTAAAAACTTTAATAAATTCATCAGCGTTTTTGTGATTGTTTCTCATGCTGCGCCTTCTTCACTGTAACTGCTCAGTCTGTCTTATTTTATTTTATATTTTAAATATACTTTTGTTTTACGTTGTAGCTTTTTTTAAAACACAGAAACCATATTTAATAGTCTCAGTGTAATAGGAATTGTGCTATAAAAATAAATCTGTCTTGCCTCCACAGAGATGAGAGACAATCAGTTAGAAATGCTATGAATGAGTCAATCTTTCAAAAAACACAAGAACTTTTCAACAAATGTTTATTAGATTTGCTAAACTGTAGTGAAGACCATATATAAATGAACAAGAATCTGACTGCTATTCAGGTCATAACAGCGGAAAACCTTTCCCACTCTGATCTGATGACACAGTTCTGAAAGTCGACCACTTCAAAAAGAAACTACTCTACCTGGAAATCCACTACCCAAGTGTTTCTGCTGATAAATGTCGTCATTCATTTTTAGACCTTCACTCAGCTCAAGACAGAGATGAATACAGATTGTCTCCTGCCATGTTGGCAGGATTGAGGTCCGTGTATGCTGGGTTAGGGCCTGTGTAATTCATGTACACGTCTCCATCAGGGTCAGCTGGAGGCTTACAAACACTGGGGAGGAAAACAAAAAATAGATTTTTTTTGTGCGTATTTGAAACCGTTCAAAGGTTTAAACACAGAAAATGAATCTAAAGGAAATGATTACTTGTCAGAACCTACTTCAGCACCGCCGTGGGTCTTGCTGTAGCTTCAACTTCAACAAAAAAACACAAAAGATTTTAACCATATTTGATTTAATCTAAAGTCATTTTTTAGTTATGTTTTTACCTTTCTTTGGAGTGCTGGAGGTGGTCATTTGGTGACAGAATTTTTGGCTCATGAACCAAAGAAAAGCAGCGATGAGGAAAATCGAGTTCAGAATAGACAGCACGAGGGCGGCTTCTCCTAAATCCTCGTTAGCTGATGTTTGTTGAGTAAACGACACATGAAACGAGAAAAAAAGAACCCTTCAGAGTTCTAGTGCCTCTAAATGAACTAAACATGACAGTTTGATCATTTTAACCACATTAACTTAAGGAAAAGCGCTCATGTAAGCATGAAGAATATCTACTACCAACTTTGACGGGGGACGGAGATGATGAAGACCGTGAGGTTTTGGCTCACGCTCTTTTGAAACTTGGTTTCAGCATAGCATCGGTACAACCCACTATCTTCTGGCTTGGATAGGGTCAGTTCTTTGCCATCGATCACCTTTTTCCAGGTGTTATTTTGCAGGTGAGACCAATTCCAAAGGACAGGGTTTAAGCTGAAAGCAGACCTGCAGGATAACTGGACTTTTTGACCTGAAGCAACTGGGTAGTCTGGTACAGCCATGGCCTGCAGGATCAACTTTTCTGTTGCTGGGGTGGTGGGTAAAAGATTAACACGACAAGAGAAGATAGTTGATTTAGAAAGGGTTTCATCACTGATCAGAACATCGTACTGTAATTTAGAACACAGAATTTTGCCTCATTAACGGTTTTAGCTGATGTTTAATCCATAAAAAATATAAAAGCGTGGTCAGAGAACTTACAAATTTAGCTTTGAGGGTAAAAAAGTGTCATCAAATGTTTTTTGTTAGGTTTCAATAAGCAAAACTAGTTGAATTTGAGGAAAAATGGCTGATTTCTAAACAAAACAAACAAAAAGTTACATGTGAGAGACATATTCCACTATAATCTGCTTTAATATCCACTGGATTTTCATAAGCATCTGTGTTCATATCACAAAATGAAATAAAATTAGGAATGAAAACAGCTTCTATCACAGCGTCCATGCTGCATCACAATTACCTTCTGTGGTGTTTGGAGGTGGGGAAGATGCCAACCCTTTGGCTAAAAAGAAAAAAAAAAGAAAAACATTGTAACAGATCTGTTTTTTGAAGTACTTTTTTAAAAATCAGATTTAAGACTTACCTGTGCTTCCACAAACACAGAAAGGGAGAAAAAAGCCAAGCAGCATTTTGTTCTGAGAAGAGCTGAAAAGGTCAACTCTGCAGTTGCTTTAAGGATAAAACTGAATCGTAGGGTTATTAAAGCCCGGGCGAGACTGGAGGAAGTATTTTTATTTTACAGGTATATGGCAAGCCAAATGAGCATTTATTCTGATATCAGGATATCAGCCAGCATTGTCATGAACATGTAAGCCATTTCTGTCCACTAGTTAACTAGTTAGACATGTTTGTGTCAACTAGTTAAATAGTGACAGCCTAAATGTCAACTAGTTAACTAGTAAGGCCTAAATTCTCTCTAGTTAACTAGTTAAAATGTTTCATATCTTACTAGTTAACTAGTATTGCTCAGTGTGTTCACTAGTTAACTAGTGGACAGATCAATGTCCACTAGTTAACTAGTTAAAACACATTTAGTTTTTACTAGTCAACTAGTAAGGTACAAAAACTTGTACTAGCTGACTACTGAATGTAAAAATCCCACTTGTTAACTTTGCCCAATTTGGCCAGCCGCTTGAGCATTAATTCTGATATCTTGTCAACAGGTCAACTAGTTAACTAGTGAGGGTCAATCTGTACACGCTAGTTAACTAGTGAACACATTTTGACCTTCACTAGTTAACTAGTTGACACAAAAATTGCTCATTAGTTAACTAGTAAAGGCCAAAATGCATACCAGTCAGCTAGTTGAAGGTATTTGTGTCTCACTAGTTAACTAGTCAGGGTCAAAATGAGCCCACCAGTTAACTAGTGGGAGACGGAAATGTTCACTAGTTAACTAGTGAACACATTTTGGCTTCACTAGTTAACTAGGTGACACAAAAATGGCTCACTAGTTAACTAGTAAAGGCCAAAATGCATACCAGTCAGCTAGTTGAAGGTTTTTGTATCTCACTAGTTAACTAGTGATGGCCAAAATGTGCACACCAGTTAACTAGTGACAGAAGAAATGCCCACTAGTTGACAAGTGAACACATTTTGGCTTCCTAGTTAACTAGGTGACACAAAAATGGCTCACTAGTTAACTAGTAAGGGCTAAAATGCATACCAGTCAGCTAGTTGAAGGTTTTTGTGTCTCACTAGTTAACTAGTGACAGTTCAAAGTGTCCACATGTTCACTAGTGAAGGCAAAACTCCTAACTAGTTAAGTAGTTGGAGTAGGTCAGTGCCACTAGTTAACTAGTGAACCATTAAAAACTCACTAGCTAGCTAGTTGATTGTAGCAGGCTCACTAGTTACCTAGTTGATGCATCCATTGTCCAAACTAGTTAACTAGTGAGGACATAAATGTATACTAGTAAACTAGTTCAAGCCTACATTCACACTAGCTAGCTAGTTGCACAGAATTCTAATTAGGAGGCAGAGAATTTCTCAAATTGAGGCTTTCTATTGGCTCACTATGTTAAAATAAAATATGACAACCAATCACAGTGTGGAATTTTGCAAAATCCCACCCCAAACATTTGCATGTGGCACACAAGTTAACATGCTGGCCAGAGGAACCTCAGCTAGTGAACTAGTAGTGGCTTCAGTGTGACACTTACATGTAAACTTGTGAAGGCGGAACTGCTCACTAGTTAACTAGAGAGGGTACAAATGTCCACTAGTTAACTAGTGAGGTGCAAAATAAGTGTCACTAGTTCACTAGTGGGCCCCAAAATGCCCACAAGTTAACTAGTAAGGTGCGGATATGCTCACTAGTTAACTAGTGAGGTGCAGATTTGCTCACTAGTTAACTAGTGCACCCTTAAGCGCCCACTAGTTAACTAGTAAGGTGCAAAAAAGCATCACTAGTTAACTTGTAAAGTGCAGATATGCTCACTAGTTAACTAGTGGGCCCCAAAAAACCAACTAGTTAACTAGTAGGGTGCGGATTTGCTCACTAGTTAACTAGTGAGGCGCAAATATGCTCACTAGTTAACTAGTGACGTGCGGATTTGCTTACTAGTTAACAAGTGAGGCGCAGATATGCTCACTGGTTAACTAGTGAGGTGCGGATTTGCTCACTAGTTAACTAGTGAGGTGCAGATTTGCTCACTAGTTAACTAGTGAGGTGCAGATTTGCTCACTAGTTAACTAGTGAGGTGCGGATTTGCTCACTAGTTAACTAGTGAGGTGCGGATTTGCTCACTAGTTAACTAGTGAGGTGTAGATATGCTCACTAGTTAACTAGTGAGCATATCTGCACCTCACTAGTACCTCACTAGTTAACTAGTGAGCATATCTGCACCTCACTAGTTAACTAGTGAGGTGCGGATTTGCTCACTATTTAACTAGTTACATCTAAAAACACATACAAGCTGACCATTTTTGTCCACTAGTTAACTAGTGGAACAACTGAAATTTCACCACTTTACATGTGTGGCAGTGCAGCAGCTCACTAGTTAACTAGTGCCTGAAACACAAATTATGCATATTCTAATGAGAAGGCGGGCAGAAGACTCCTGTTGGGTATAAGAATCCCACCCAGTCTAAAACGTATGTGCTGTGGCCTCACAATCACATACTGATGGGTGTCCCTGAGCGCCAAGGCTTGAACTCATTAGTCATGGTTTGACACCTACTGGTTGGTCGTTGCGGCGGGTTCGAATCCAGCAGATGGCATTCCGCAATTGCTGTAACATTATTTATTTTCTCTTTGTGTTGTAATGTTCAAAGTTTTATTGTTTTACTGCTTTTATTCCCCCCTCCCAAATCAAGTAAAGCACCTCGTTTGGTGTAGTGTAAGGGAGATCAGTTGGCGAGTTCAAGTCCCATTGAGGAGAATTGGAATTTAGTGTGCCAGCAATTTTATTGTAGTTCATTTTTGTTTGGTATTGAAAGTTTGGTATTGAAAAAGGCTATATTAAAAATAATTATATATATATATATATATATATATATATATATATATATATATATATATATATATATATATATATATATATATATATACATCCATCCATCCACCCATCTTCCCAAGAAATAGATCAAATGACACTGAGGGAAAAAAACTGTGGTTATTTTGGAGAGGGTGCTCGCTGCAAAACCACAAAGGCGGAGCTGCACCCCGCCCATTCACGCAAACTCAGCCTAGCCCACTGACTTCCGTTTTTGTTTTCAACTTTATCGCAAACTGACCTGACCCACATGAATTACGGCTGTTACTAGTTTACAGTCGTTAATGCTATGTTCTATGCTCCAATTAAACAAGATAAATATAACTTGATACATGACAAAGACTGAATATATCTCGAAATGAAAAGGTTTCTTTTAGCGAATATCTGCCTACAGCTGGTCTAATAAAAGTGGTGTACAACAGCACTTCAGTCTATTGAATGGCTTCTGGTGGTCTAGTGGTAAAATCGTCTGAGATGGTATTTGCTTTCCCCTCAGCTGTTGCTGGTTCGATTCTCGGTGGGGTCGTCAGCAGTCTATTTAGCCAGCTGATACATTCAATTTGTTTATATTTTAGTTGTAATGTTTATTTTCAGCAAAATATTTATGTCGCTAAAAGTTCTTTGAATTTGGTCATCCTAAACAGCATTTTAGTTGAAACTCTGCTCACAAATGGACTCACACTGGCTAAATAAACGAATAAATAAATAAAAAAACACATTATATGTTAAACGGTATACCAGTAAATTGTTGTAAACATAGTACTGGCAAGTGTAGCTAGAAATGAAGAAAAGAGGTTGTAAACTACCTAAAACTTACACTACTGGGAGGCGAAACAGCATGTCAACCTGACTCCATAACCACTACACCACCACATCTGTTATAAATCAAGTGGCGTTACATGTAATTGTGCTTCCCAGTGTGTCTCTGAGATGGGATGTATGGTTTATTGGCGGTGTCTCAGTAGAAGTCATTTCAGAAATAATTTGTCAGAAAATTCACAGAATATCCAGATTTGAGAACCAAGACCAGACCCGCTTCGGGGGAGGAGACCAAATTGAAGCTGAGATGGGAGGAAAATGCATGAATGAGGCTAAAAATGGCTTTGGCGTGTTTCTTATGAGGAAATGACAATATAACATGATTAAAAGTCCCAAAAGTTAGATTTTTAATTATATGGAACCTTTACAAAAACTGTTCAATTAACTTCTCAACTCCGTCCTCAATCTCGCATTTTTTAGCTACAACACCCTCTTTGATTCCAGAATGCTATCAAGTCTGACAACTGGAAGGAATTAGACTGACTCTGATGGAATGGGCGGGGCTGACTCTGGTGCAGCTCCACCTTCTGGTGCAGCTCCGCCTTTGTGGTTCTGCAGCGAGCACCACTTGTTATTTTGAGCTAGTACCAGAAGACAGTGTAACCTTTTTTAGTTCTCTCCAGTCAAAACAAAACTTTAGACTTTTTTCTTTTTTTAATTTAACAGGGAACAGCAATCAATTGAACAGGGAACTGCAACCAGTAGTCACACAACAAAATAAAATCACACAAACAAAATAAAGTTACTCTCCTCTTTTCTTGGTGTCTGAAAAGGGCAGGGAAAACCATCAGACTCCAGTCACCCATCGAATGGACTCTTCACCCTCCTGCCCTCTGGGAAGCGCTACAGGAGCCTATGGACTAAGACTACCAGGTCCCGAAACAGTTTCTTCCCCACAGCTGTCAGACTCCTAAACTCTGCCTGCTGACATAACACCCCAAACCAGCAGCACCCTACATAAACTCTGTAGAAACAAGAAAGCCCTGCAAATCGATGCAGAGCGTCGCGGGATATGCCTGACTGGTCATATATATTACCTCTCATGACACTGACCTCTGACCCTATGAGCTTGTGTATGTGACGAGTTTATTTACCTTTGATAGGGAGTTATGACCTCTGATTTTGTCAAAATCCTTCAACCCGTTCAGGAGATATTGCACACAAAAGCCAAATTTTCATATATACGGCCTCACACAACCTTGACCTTTGACCCTATGAGGTTTTGTACCTCATGAGTTTATTTACCTTAGATAGGGAGTTCTCACCTGCGATTTGGTCAAAGTATTTCAACCTGTTCAGAAGATATTGCACACAAAAAACAATTTTTCATATATACGGCCTCACACGACCTTTACCTTTGACCCTATGAGGTTGTGACCTGATCAGTTTATCTACCTTTGATAGGGAGCTATCACCTCTGATTTGGTCAAAATCATTCAACCCGTTCAGGCAATTTTTGATATATATATATATATATATGACCTCACACGACCTTGACCTTTGACCCTATGACCTTGTGTTCCTAATCAGTTCATGTACCCTTCATAGTAATAAAATACACAGGCGAGGGTCCGACTCTCTGGAGGACGCCATGTTGGATTCTATGTTTATTTAGCTGTATTTATGGTTTTGCTGGTGGTTTTTGACTCCTTTGAAAACTGTGCAACAACACTCTTCTTCTTCCTTTTCTTGTGTGTTATTTGGCGGATGGCACTCAACATAAAAAGATGCATTTCTCAAACAATTAATGTATTGGAGCGTGAACCAGAGTCATTAATCTCATATCCTAATTTGAGAGTTACAGCTAGAGTCCAGAGGGTTTTGTTGGCTTTATAAGCATTAGTTAGTAAGGTCCTCACTTGAACAAAAAATACAGCTTGTTTGCAGTGACTTTGGTATTTACTACCCCCTATTGCCAGAAATCTACACACTTTCCCTTTAAGCACGTTGTCTCTTTAAGACTGGTCCTGGGTGACATTGGAGTTTACAGGGAGGCCGTAGAAATTCTCTGTCTGGATATTTATTGTGGAGATTAATGGACTAAAATGGGTTGCTGCACCGTGACTGTCTTCTCCTTTTTTTGGAGAGTAAAAACTATATTTTGGTTTTTAAATGCTGCCGCTGCACCGTGTTAAGAAATCATATTACTGGTTGGTTCGAAATGGGTTGAAATGTTCACATTTCTTCTTTGCTTTACATGCTGATCACTAAAGCGTGCTTTAATTAATATTGCGTTTTCGTAAAACGTAAGAGCAAACAAGGGGGATTTTAATTGACAAAAATAATAAAATCAGCACATTTCCAAGCCAACTGCGGTTAACAGTGGCACGTCGGCTTGAAAAATATCTCCTTTTTGCCGTAAATAACACACATTTCATAGCTGTTGTGGGTTATGTATGTGTTCATCAGTGCTTGAGAATTGTAACTTTGGGGAGCGGGTCGTAATTGTGGGCTTTTAATGCGGTGCTGTCTGTGGCGAGGTGTTGGTAGGGTCTGATCGGAGCTGCAGCCAGAGCGTTTCTCCCGACCAGCGGCTGCTGGGAGCTGGTCCACGGTGAAGCAGCCCACGCAGCCGAACGAGGGCTTCCCGGCTCTACCTAAGAGCTGACCGCAGCGGCCCAGACGACCGCGGGCCAGCGACCTGAGAAATAACATGGGGAGTCCTGCTGCTGCCTGCTGTTGTTTGTTTTCCGTAGTAAATACCTGAATATGCAGAGACTCAACAGGTCATTCAGTTGTATGGTATCATTCAGATGATCAAATGAAATGTTGCAACATTAATATCAGTTTACCTGATCTTGATCAATAATCACATTGATGAATTGGTGCATGAATAACTACAAACCCTGCTTCCTGCAGCAGCTTTTTCTGCTCTAGATTTATGATCTGCTATTTGTATATTTCAACGAATAAGACGGAAATGGCATTAATTATTTAGATTTATTTGTGGATTTTTTTGTCGATGTTAACCCTGTTGTGTCTCAGTTCATGAAGCTGTTTTCAATGTTTCCCGCTTTGCGAGCAGCTGATTGTGCAGCAGATGGCCGCGGACATGATCAATTTCGAAGTGCTAGTTCTGGATCAAGAGAAAGCCTGCTGTGCTGTGCCGATGATTTTATTTTGCGAGGATGGATTGAGGAAGGGGGACACACATGCTTAAATATCGACTGTCGGCAATAATCAGATTCATACTCATAAAATACTTGTTTACATGTTTTGTGTGTGTGTGTGTGTGTGTGTGTGTGTGTGTGTGTGTGTGTGTGTGTGTGTGTGCGTGCGTGCGTGCGTGCGTGTGTGTGTAACTCTGCCCACTAATCCGTTACGTATTTTGTTTCTTGTTGACATAAATACAAAAATTATGCAAAAGAAAAGAAGTGAAATAATGTACAAAACTAAAGTATATTAACCAGGATCGAACCCGCAACCTTCGCCATTGCAGGCGAACGCGTTAGTCACTAGACCACCAGTGCTATGTGCTAAATCTCTTTGCAAATTTATCCCTTCAAAACACCATGAGTGCTGGCAGGCTTTACAGCAACGTATGTAAAATAGAGCCTTTTTTATTATTATAAACTTGTCGCTTGCGTACAAATGTGAAACAATATATCTGACGGAGATTTCTGCGGAGTTTCTGCACTTTCCTGTCAACAGAAACAGACATGCTGTCTGCCGCTGCCTTCCGCCTCCAGGCTTTTTCAGACTAATAACTGAAAACTAAAGACTGTACACGTTAACTGAACAAAGATTACAGCAATACACCACAACTTTCTCGCTACAAATGTCGTCAAAACATATTTATATGCTCAAACAATCTTAGTTTATCAAATTTTCTCTTAGAACAGCCTAAACAGAGTCCGCCATACTTTCTCTGTTTCTCAGTCCTACATGGACCAATCACATTGCTGTTCTGCATTTCTTCATTTGCATGTAAAGGCCGGATTTGCTCACTAGCTAACTAGTGAGCAGTACAGCGGTCGAACTAGTTAACATGTTACACAGAATGCCAGCCAAGTGTGTATTTATTCAAATTCCACAAATTTACTAGTTTTAGGGGCATTTTTCTGCAGCTAGTTAACTAGTGACAGTGTTTTGTGTTCACTACTTAACATGTAAGGCTCAGTTTGCCCTCTATAAGCTACTGAGAAAAAATTATAATGCAGATATGCTCACTAGTTAACTAGTGAGTGCTTCCTGTCCCATTACAAGTGAACTAGAAAGGCCAAATATGTCAACTAGTTAACTAGTGAAGGTAAATTTGTCACTAGTTAACTAGTAAGAACACATTTTTACATAACAAGTAAACTAGATTGCTCCAAAAACAGCAACTAGTGTGCGTCTTGTGCGCACTAGTTAACTAGTGAGCATATCTGCACCTCACTAGTTAACTAGTGAGCATATCCGCACCTCACTAGTTAACTAGTGAGCAAATCCGCACCTCACTAGTTAACTAGTGAGCAAATCTGCACCTCACTAGTTAACTAGTGAGCAAATCCGCACCTCACTAGTTAACTAGTGAGCAAATCCGCACTTCACTAGTTAACTAGTGAGCAAATCCGCGCCTCACTAGTTAACTAGTAAGCAAATCCGCACTTCACTAGTTAACTAGTGAGCATATACGCGCCTCACTAGTTAACTAGTGAGCAAATCCGCACCCTACTAGTTAACTAGTTGGCGTTTTGGGGCCCACTAGTTAACTAGTGAGCATATCTGCACTTTACAAGTTAACTAGTGATGCTTTTTTGCACCTTACTAGTTAACTAGTGGGCGCTTTAGGGCGCACGAGTTAACTAGTGAGCAAATCTGCACCTCACTAGTTAACTAGTGAGCAAATCCGCACATCACTAGTTAACTAGTGAGCATATCTGTGCCTCACTAGTTAACTAGTGAGCAAATCCGCACCCTACTAGTTAACTTGTTGACATTTTGGGGCCCACTAGTTAACTAGTGAGCATATCTGCACTTTACAAGTTCACTAGTGATGCTTTTTTGCACCTTACTAGTTAACTAGTGGGCGCTTTAGTGTGCACTAGTTAACTAGTGAGCAAATCTGCACCTCACTAGTTAACTAGTGAGCATATCCGCACCTTACTAGTTAACTTGTGGGCGATTTGGGGCCCACTAGTGAACTAGTGACACTTATTTTGCACCTCACTAGTTAACTAGTGGACATTTGTACCCTCTCTAGTTAACTAGTGAGCAGTTCCGCCTTCACAAGTTTACATGTAAGTGTCACACTGAAGCCACTACTAGTTCACTAGCTGAGGTTCCTCTGGCCAGCATGTTAACTTGTGTGCCACATGCAAATGTTTGGGGTGGGATTTTACGAAATTCCGCACTGTGATTGGTTGTCATATTTTATTTTGACACAGGGAGCCAATAGAGAGTCTTAATTTGAGAAATTCTCCGCCTCCTAATTAGAATTCTGCGCAACTAGCTAGCTAGTGTGAATGTAGACTTGAACTAGTTTACTAGTATACATTTATGTCCTCACTAGTTAACTAGTTTGGACAATGGATGCATCAACTAGGTAACTAGTGAGCCTGCTGCCATCAACTAGCTAGCTAGTGAGTCATTAATGGTTCACTAGTTAACTAGTGGCACTGACCTACTCCAACTAGTTAACTAGTTAGGAGTTAAGCCTTCACTAGTTAACTAGTGTGCACATTTTGGCCATCAATAGTTAACTAGTGAGACACAAAAAACCTTCAACTAGCTGACTGGTATGCACTTTGGCCTTTACTAGTTAACTAGTGAGCCATTTATGTGTCAACTAGTTAACTAGTGAAGCCAAAATGTGTTCACTAGTTAACTAGTGCACATTTATGTCTACCACAAGTTAACTAGTGTGCACATTTTGGCCATCACTAGTTAACTAGTGAGACACAAAAACCTTCAACTAGCTGACTGATGTGCATTTTGGTCTTTACTAGTTAACTAGTGAGCCATTTATGTGTCAACTAGTTAACTAGTGAAGCCAAAATATGTTCACTAGTTAACTAGTGCACATTTATGTCTACCACAAGTTAACTAGTGTGCACATTTTGACCCTCACTAGTTAACTAGTGAGACAAATACCTTCAACTAGCTGACTGGTATACATTTCTGCTTTTACTAGTTAACTAGTGAGCAGTTTTTGTGTCAACTAGTTAACTACTGAAGCCTAAATGTGTTCACTAGTTAACTAGTGCGCATTTCTGCTGCCACTAGTTAACTGGTGGGCACATTTTCACCCTCGATATTTAACTAGTTGACACAAACATGCCTAACTAGTTAACTAGTGGACAGAAATGGCTTACATGTTCATGACAATTCTGGCTGATATCCTGATATCAGAATAAATGCTCATTTGGCTTGCCATACAGGGAAGCTTCAAGTTCCCTTTTGTGAAAACAAATAACCAAACAACAATGTGAGGATGAATTATAATCTAAAAACAACAAGAGAAAAAGCAAATGCATTGTTTCCATTACTTAGAAGTTAGAACAAATGAAACTTAGCAAAAACATTTAAAAAATGTTTAATGATTTGATAAGATAAATTTTGTATTAATGGAAATTATAGCTGGTTCCATCAGACATTACATTTCCACATCTCCAACAGAAGTCGCCTTTGGGCTGAGGTGCTCATGACAGCTCAGATAGTTGGTTGAATTCCAACCGCTCACCTGTGGCGACAGCTCGCTGGTTGCCGAGGTGACTCAGGGGGAGCGGGTGGATTTTATTTACAATGCTGCAAAAAGCTAATACAATCAAGCTGAAGATTATAGCTTTATTAAGACTTTAGCTCATTACTGTCCAGAGGTGTGGACTCGAGTCACATGACTTGAGTCTGACTCAAGTCATTGTTTTAATGACTTCTGACTTGACTTGATAAAATCTATTAAGACTTACGACTTGACTCGAACTTGAACACCAATGACTTGCGATTTGAATCTACTTGCATCTGTTGACTTGATGATGACTTGAGCGTTTTTGATATTTTAGCACAAAAGTGGCACGACATGGACAAAAATCATAAATCGTTCTTCGTTCTGGGTTTGATCTTGTACTCCTGAATGCAGCAGCTCTTTGTTTCAGTTGCACTTTCTGCTTGTTTGAGCAAATAAATTAAGCTTTAAGAAGTTTTATTTCCGAAATGTATTTATTATCATTGTCATTAAATTGAAGTTGGACAGATGACTTGATTATGACTTGAAAATTCAAAGTTCAGGACTTGGACTTGACTAAGACTTCCAGATCGTTGACTTTAGACTTGACTTGGACTTGCTTGTCTTTGACTTGGACCTGACTTGAGACTTGACTGGAAAGACTTGTGACTTTTAAAGCAGTGACTTGGTCACACCTCTGTTACTGTCCAACCAAACCCAACTGAGAATTTAGTGAGAGTTGTGATCGGGGAGATGAGATATTTTTGCACCTGCAGAGACAAATGTGTAACAATGATGTTCCTAAAAATAAGGAAGTGGTTTCTGTTGCATCATAAACATTTGCTGAAACAATCCGGCAGCTACTGTGCACACAGAGCAAGAGCAGTTTCGTAACACAAGAAAACCAACGTCATACTTTACATGGCAGTGCTGCATGTGTGTTTGTGTGTGTGTGTGTGTGTATTTGTGGTGAAGCTAATGCAAACAGCAGATTTTGATGTTATCAGCAGATGCTGGGCAAACGTTTGATCTCCTTTCCACTCATCTCTGAACACCCTGGGTTGGGTGATCAGGCTGTGTGAAGCTGCCCCACTTTTCTCTCTCGCCACGTCTGCAGATGTTTTTTGCTTTTTGTTGCTCGGAAAATGAAAAAAAAAAAAGTACAAATTTGAATCAATAAAACCAAACTTTGCCAGAATGGGATGATGGTTTTTGGTGTTTTTGCCTATGGTTTTTGCCCATAGCTGTTATTCGCTGATGAACTTTCTGGTCTTCTTCTAAAGGACCCCATGATACCTCGTCACCCCACAGAAACTTTACTTAAAAAAGAAAATTCCTGCGTTTATGATCTTAGTGGTGCATTAAAGCACGGCATACTTTAATATTTTAAGGTTTGATGTGCAAAAGGGGGTGCTAGATGGGTGCAAGCATATTCCCTGTCAGGATCCCTCCGAGGCGGCCTCTCGTACATTTTCCCACGAGGGGTGCAAAAAGTTCTATGTATCCTACAAGGGCATCAATAATAATAGTAATAATAATAGTTGCACCAACTTTAATGTCAAACACTCGTTTGCAGTAACACGTTATATATAAACTTTTAAGTCCTAATGAATTTGACATCAGTAGATTATTTATGTAGGGGGGCGCGCCCCACCAATTGAGAACCACTGGTATAAGACACTTAAAACGGGCTGGATAAAACTGATCTTTGTTTCTCCAAACTGAGGCTGTCTCGTGCACTATTATTTATACTTTTTTCACAAATACCTTCTACAATATCTAAACTGTCTTTTTAAACAGACATTTTCAAACATTTATCTGTTTTTCCCATGTGATCTGGGATTTTCAAAATAAAACCTGCAAAAAAAGAAGCAAAAATTTCCTGGTAAGCTTTATGGAAATAATTCAATGTGTGTTTTATAAAAGTGAGCAACGGTATTTGTTTCATTGCAGAGGCACACACTCTCTCTTTCAGCATGAGTTTGAACAGGAATTATTTGTCTAATTTCCTCTCCTGTTTTGTCATATTTATGGACGAGGTGGAGAGGCGTGGGAGGGTGATATTCCACTTGTTACTGGGCAAAAGGTAGGGGTGCACAAGGTTCACCAGGGGGTAAAAATATCCTTTTAGCAGCATAGTGGCAATGTGTTCGATACTAAGAATAGAGCAACAATTTGTTGTCGTGGTTGATGTTTGCACAACAATAAAATAACAGTGAATGGTAAACTCTGATCGAAATATAGAATTTTATTGTTTCCACTTAAAAAACAGCTTGGAGGAGTGTGAGGAGCTACTTTTATACACACGCCCACACGTTTCCCCTTGTTTTAGTTAACCTTTTACTGACCATGCATGCCCTTTGATCTGCAGCGACTTCCTCTCAACTTTTTAATGTCCTCACTCAAAACAAGCTAGAAATCTATGTTTGCATGAACATTTGCAGAAATATGAAGACCAAATTACTTGTAAAACGTTATTTTATGCTAAAAATATATGACTGCATCATTAAAAACAACAGAATAGTACAATAAGTGAGTTCCACAAAGAAACACATGAGCGGGGAATGAAAGGGTTAAAGAAGCTGTGATCTCTGCAGGTGACACAGGAAACACATTGTTTATGTGAGAAAGACATACGGCAACAGCGTATAATCACCTTCTCTCATGAGAGTGCACATCAAAGTGTGTAATGATGATTGCATATTTTACCCTGAGTCATTACTCTTCATTATTCTTCTATTATTCATCACTCATTCATTATTCTGGCTGTTCTTCCAACTGCAGTGATGTCTGTCGGTCGCCTCCACAGAAACCAAGAAAAGTCTTCATGCCAGTAAAATAACGAGGTCAGGTTTGTGTGTCAGCATTCGCTCTTCAAAGATGCAGATCTTTGCTTTGACTCACTGGAACAAAAGCAAAAAATAAGCATATTTCCAATGATTTGGTGTCCGGCTGTGTGAGGATGGAGCTCTAGGGGGCGACATCTGCCCGACAGATGAAGGTCAGTGGAAAGTCTCACATGACTGGACTATAAGACAAATTTATCTGGCTATTTACACAATATTACATGATAGGATGGGACATTTTCATCCCTTGGTCAGTTTGACCGAGCACAACAACCCTTGTTATAATCTTTTCACTGAGCCAAACTTTCTTTGTATCTTTTATTTAAACTTTTCTAAAATATCTTTTTAATTACGTATGGCTGCGTTTTCACTCATGTTTGGCCCAGTCCTTGCACCATTAAGGCCTCCAGGCAAAGAATGCTGCTGTGTCCTTGGGCTTAACTCGTCTTGTCTGTTGGTCTGTGGCGCCCCCAAGGGGTTGCCTGGAGTGCCCATGGCAACCCCTAGAAAATTGCTGGCCACCCCACTGACCACACAAGACCACTGTTCTTTAACTCATTCACTGCCAGCCGTTTCCTGATCGCTGAAGGCCTTCGCTGCCAGCGTTTCTCACAGTTTTTACAGTTTTTTTTAAGAGTGACAGAACGTTGCATGCTAGGATGATGTAGACACCAAAACAACCAAAACAAAGAGGAGACTCACCTCTAACATCAGGAAGAATCCGCGTGTTTCGAGCTTTATCCATTCTTTCATAATCTGTTGTCGAATTGTGATCAGCAGAAGCTTTCCGGATCGCGCCTCACTTTTTTTTTTTACAGGAACGGCCCAAAACGATCTCCTAACACATGGATTTTCTGCTTCCTGGTCACGTGACGTGACATATGCGAATGAAGATCGGCTTCAGAGCTGAGATGCTTCAGAGCTGAGATGTTTGTTCTCTCGGCGCGGGGGCTCGTTCCGATGCCCACACAGTAAAAAATGCAAATGACAATTTTAGTCGTCATTGATAAGTAATATTCATGTTCACAGAAATCGTTAATTTATTAATTTTTTTATTGAAAATAAATAAAGGAGCATTTATTGCATCAATACAGGCTTAACGTTCCCAACGTTACCACGAGGATCAATTTGGTGTGCCACCCAAACATTTACTCTGGCTCCATGGCCACCCCAAGAAACTTTTCTGGGGGAGCCACTGCTGCTGGCGGTGGTTGGAGGGCCCGGTAGCTCCGGTATTCGGCAGTCTCGCTCCCGTCAGTGTGTCCCAGGAAACTATGTAGATCTTCATCACCAGTGTGTGAATGGGCGAATGACTGATTGCACTGTAAAGCACTTTAGGGGGTTGTAAAACCCGAAGAAGAAGAAGAAGAAGAAGAAGAAGAAGAAGAAGAAGAAGAAGAAGAAGAAGAAGAAGAAGAAAATATAATTTCTACAGCGCCTCTCAAGATAAAAATCACGAGGCTAGGGATGGGTACCTTTGACATTTGAATCGATCCGGTACTCATTCCCGGTACCTACGAATCGATACCGGTACATAACGGTACCAATTTTTGATACTTTTGAGTGTTTAATATTTTAATTCTCTTTTATAATTAAATATATATAGTTTTCTCAATATATAACCATATTTGATAAATATCACGATAAATAACATACAACTGTTTGTATCAGACACGTGAAAAGAGAGTTACAGTAGTCTAAGCATGAGGAGATGAAGGTGTGGACAACTGTCTCAAGTTCAGAGCGGGACAGAATGGGACTCAGCTTAGCAATGTTCCTGAGATGGAAGAAGGAAGAGCGAACAAGAGAACTGACATGAGAATCCAGGGTGAGAACTGGGTCAAAGGTCACGCCAAGATTCCTGACGGAAGGTTTGGTGTGAGAAGCAAGCTGACCAAGAGAGTCTCTGACTTTGGGAACCAGTTTGTCTGGGGCACAGATGAGGATCTCAGTCTTATCTTCATTCAGCTGTAGAAAGCTCCCAGCCATCCAGGTTTTGATAGAGTCTAAGCAGGAGTGTAACGGCTGCAGCTTAGACATCTCATGGGGCTTAAAGGAGATGTACAGTTGGATGTCATCTGCATAAAGATGGTAGGAGGTTCCTTTGAAGGAGCTCAGGATGTGCTGAAGAGGAAGCAGATAGAGGAGAAAGAGTAGAGGCCCCAGCACAGAACCTTGTGGGACACCATGGGTAAGAGAGGTGGTGGAGGACCTAAACTTGGAGACGGCCACAGAAAAGGAGCGCTCAGAAAGATAAGAGGAGAACCACTCCAGAGCAGTTCCTGATAGGCCTACCCAGTCTCAGTCTCTCCAGTAGCAGGTGATGGTCAACATTGTCAAAGGCTGCAGTCAGGTCCAGTAGGACCAGAACAGAACAGTCCCCTGCATCACTGTGAGTCAGAAGGTCATTAGAGACCCTAAGTAGAGCTGTTTCAGTAGAATGAGCTCTACAAAAACCTGACTGGAAGCTATCATAGATGTTATGTTCATCAAGAGCAGCTGTGAGTTGTTTAGCCACAACCTTTTCCAAGATCTTGGAGATGAACGGAAGTTTAGAGATGGGTCTGAAGCTGCTATGGAGAGAGGCGTCAAGACTCGTTTTTTTAAGAAGCGGGTGGATTACAGCGTTCTTAAAGTAAGCAGGGACCTGACCAGAGACCAGAGAAGCATTAATTATAGAGAGCACGCTGGGACCGATGGACTGAAAAGCACATTTAAACAAAGATGAGGGTAAGATGTCGAGGGGGCATGCAGAGGTCTTCATAGAGTTAACTAGTTTGGTTAACTCAGTCAAAGAAACAGGAGCAAAGCTATCTAGGATGATGGGCCTGGTTGGCGTCGGGAGAGGCAGAGATAAGGCTGAAGGAGAGATGCTAGATCTAACCTTATTGACTTTGTCCACAAAGAAAGACAGAACGTTCTCACAGTCTGTAACAGAGTGGATGGAGGCTGTAGGAGAGGCAGGAGAGACGATGCTGCTGATGGTGTTAAAAAGCACCTTGGGGTTCCCTTTGCTCTGGGACACCAGGTTGGAAAAATAGGAAACCCTAGCGTCTCTGACTGCAGAGTTAAAGGATGTCAGA